>NC_007091.3:327482-362482 GCF_000004695.1 Dictyostelium discoideum AX4
ATACATCATCACCAATTAAAGAAATTGATTATAAATTATCATTTTGGAAATTAACATTAAATTATAATATTAATTATAATTATAATAATGATTTTAAAATTTTAAATAAAAAAGTTGATTTATTAATTAATAAATTTAAATTGGAATTACCAATGAATATATATTCTTTAAAAAATAATTCATTGAATTCATTCTTTAGATTATTTAATATTTTCATTTATAAAGAAACAATTGAATCAATTATAGAATGTTGTAAAACAGTAATTTATTTAAAACAATTATTAGAACCAATAATTGAGAAATTAAAATTATCAACCACAACACCATTCATAAATGGTCAATCGCCATTAGATAATGAATTATCAAATTCTTATGAATGGTTAACAATTGAACAAATTAATGAAATTGAAAATTCATTTAAAGAGATTGAATTAAAAGAAACATTATTTGGTGAAACTAAAATTAGTGATAATAGATTAATGAAGTTATTTAATATGTTAATTATATTTACACCACCACCACAATTTGGTGAAGATAAACTTAATAAAAATTACCAATTTTATAGATTTAAATATTTTAGAGAATTTAAAGAAGAAACTAAATCATTATTAATAATTGATAATTCCAGTGATTTTGGTTATTTCATTAATTATGATAATAATAATAATAATAATAATAATTATAATTATAATAATGATTTACAATTTAAATATTGTAAAAATGATATTGATATTATTATTAAATTTTTTAAAAATTCAATTAATGATATTATTCAAAGAATTAAAATATTAAAAAAAGAAGAAGAAAATAGTAATAATAATAATAATAATTATAATAATAACATTAAAATAATTCAAAATGGAATAAGTAATTTATTAAGTTATTGTTCAAAAATTGATAATTTAGAACTTTTACAATTTACATTTAATCAAATATATCAATTTTATAATAAAATTACTTTATTACAATTTAATTTATTTAGTTCATTTAAATGTTTAGATTTTATAATTAAATTTTCAAAATCAATCAATGAATCAGTTGAAAAATTAATTTCAAATTTATTTATTTTTAATAATATCGAATTACTTTATTATGTTAAAGAAAATTATGAAATTGAATTAATTGAATTTTTAGGAAATAATTTTAATAAATTAAAAAATTCATATTCATTTGAAATATGTAAATTCTTTATTGAATGTTTAAATTCATTAAATTTTAATAATAATAATTATTCATTTACGGAAATTGATAAAGAAGCATTTTCAAAACGTGTATGGGAATTATTTTTTCAAGGTAATATAGATTTCAAAGATTTACAATGGTTAATTAATATAACACCAAAATTTTATTTTCACCAAAATCAAAGGTTATGTGACTTTATTGAAAATAAATTAGATAATTATAAAAATTTCGAATTAGTTTATAATTTATTATTATTAGATTATAAATTTACAATATCATTAACAAATAAAGTAAAAATTAAAATTGAATATATAAATCATTTTAATAATAATAATAATAATTATTATAATAATAATAATAATAATAATAATAATAATAATAATAATAATAATAATAATAATAATAATAATAATAATAATAATAATAATAATAATAATAATAATAATAATAATAATAATAATAATAATGAAAATGGTAATAATTATTTATTATTAAATTCATTAATTAATAATTATGATTATAATTTTTTATTAAATGAAATTTTATTGGAATTAATTAAAAGAAATGATATTAATTTTTTAATAGAATTAATTGAATTGAAAAAAATTAAAACAATTGAAAATATTTTTAAGAGAATAATAATCATTTTAATTTCAAGTGGTAAAATTCAATTTTTGGAATCAATTTTTTCAAGTAATAAAATTATTGAACAAATAAATACAAATTTAGCAAATCAATTTTTAAGAGTATCTTTTGAAAAGGGTAATATTGAATCATTACTATTTTTAGCGAAAAAATTTAAAAATTCACACACAAATTCATCAATTAAAACTTTATCATTTTTTAAAATATTTTTTAAAAATAATTTATTTATTGATAATAATAATTATTTTATTAAAAAACATTTATAATTAAAAAAAAAAATAAAAAAAATAAAAAAATAAAAAAAATAATTATCTAAAATTTTATTTTTAGAATTTAATTATTCATCATTCATTTTTTGTAATTGTTTATTTTTTTTTTTTTTTTTTTTTTATTTTAATCTACTTTGAGAGAAAAAAAAAAAAAAAATAAAAAAAAATAAAAAAAATAAAAAAAAAAAAAATTCGAATTTTCATTTTTTTTTTTTTTTTAATTTTCATTGTGTGGGTGAAGATAGAAATAATAATAAATAAATAACATACAATGTATTATTCATCATCTAAACCAATTAAAAAGAAACCAAATACAGGTATAAGTGAATTTAATCCAACTCAATCACAAATTCAACAACAATCTTGTAATTACAAGATAACACCAACTTATGATCTACCATTCATATTAACACAAGCAATAAATGATGAGAATCAACAACATCAAATAGAACAAGATTTAACTGGTTCTTTATCATCTCGTGATGGTACTTGTTTTATCATTTATTCAAATGAATTATTTATTTGGACAATTGATGTATGTATTTTTTTTTTTTTTTTTTTTTTTTTTTCTTCTCTTTCGATATACATATAATATTAACTTTTTTTTTTATTTTTTTTTTTATTTTTATTTTTAAAAGAAACCACAATATTGTGATAGAATTGAATTACCAATTAAACAAAATATAACAAGACAACATATTGTAGTTTATAAAAATAAATCATCAAGTGAAAGATTTTCAGTCTTTTTATGTTCACCATTGACTGGTTATATTAGATTTTGGGGAAACAGTTCAAAACCAAATGTATCTCAAGATTTACCATTGGAAAATCCAGGTAATAATAATAACTTTAAAATATTCATCACTGAATGTCAACCATTTGGTGTCATCGTTGGTAATTCTTTAGGTTCAATCTATTTAGTTAGTGTAAAGAATAATAATAATTTAATCTCTAAAAAGATTAATAAATCACAAGGAATGTTAAGTTATCTTTATTTATCAAGACAATCACCTGTAATCTCTGTATTCTCTTCACCAATTAATCAACAACAATTACAAAATAATAATAATAGTCATCACCACCACCACCATCATTCAACCACACTTTCATCAAATAATTTTTCAACCATTCCAAGTAGATTTATTTATATTTTAACAGAGGGTTCATTATTAAAATATGAAATTGAGAATGGTACAGAGAGAATTATTTTAGATTTTCCAATTCAAAAAGAAATTACAAAACTTTTTTCAAATTTTCCAAAATTTCATCAAATGAATATAGACACAATCATTGATCAAAATAAAGATGAAATACAAATTGTAAACTTTATATTATATGAAACTTCTGCTTCTCAAAATTTAGTTAAATATTATATATTACAAATTGAAATTCAAGATGATCAAGTTTTAAGAATAAAAAGATTAGATAGTTTTTCTGCAAATAAAAAATTAGTATGTATTATTATTAAAAAAAATAAATTGTAAATATTAACATTATTTTTTATTTTAAATAATAAAATAATTAGGGTGGTGGTGTTACTTCAATTGAACCAATTTTACAAACAAATTCATTAAAATATTATTTAACATGGTTTGATAATATTTATTATTATTCAAATGGTGGTGGTGGTGGTGGTGGTGTTAATGGTATTATATCAGGTTCAATTTCATTTCAAAGTGATATAGCATTTAGTGGTTTCTATAAGAATCAATTTTATTTCTTTTCTGAACAAGGTATTAATAAATTAGATATTCAACCATTTGGTAGTGGTCAGTTGGCAAGTTCAGAATTACATATTCAAGATACAATTAAAAATATTGAATCTGATATTTATATGGATACAGATAATACAACATCAGTAACAGGTACACCAGCAACAACAGCATCAGCAACAATATCAACAACACCAACTATTGTATCACCAATTTTATTTGATATACCAAAAGATGAGAATTTAATTGGTAGTAAAAGAAATAATGTATTAAAGTTAATGAATTCATTTTCATTGAAACAACATACAAGAGTTGATCAATTTGTAAAGATTTGTAAAGGTTATAATGATTTCGATCAAGTGATTCAACAAGTTTCACTTTGGATTATTGATCAACAACCAAATAGTAAGTTTTGGGCTGAAGATGGTAAATTGTTACATATGTTTGTTAAAGAGATCTCTGTACAATTGAATCAACAATTAGAGGATAAAAAGAAACGTCATAACTTTTTATTGACTTGTATTAAAGATACTGATTTGGATAAACTCTTGACAACTCAAACAAAGGAAATCTTAAAAAAGAATGAAATTAAAATTAAATGTGCTATTGAATTAAGAAATTACCAAAATCAACAAGAACAATCTAGAAAATCTTTAAATTATACCACCACCACCACCACCATTATGAAAGGAGCATCATCATCATCATCAATATTCTCACAATTAATTGAATCATTAGTGGCTGAACGTAATCCAAATTGGACAAATATTGGTATGAATGTTTTTGAATTATTTTATAGTAATGTTTCTGGTATTGATCAAATTTTAATTAATATAACAAGTAAATTACAAGAATTATTACAAAATCAACCTCAACAACAACAACTATTAACATCAGCAAATAAAGCTCAAATTTTATTAGAAAATTGTGAATTATTTTATTTAATTTCTTCAAGTTTCCCAGTTGAATATTTAAATTCACCAATTATTCAAAGTACATCAATTTCAATTCATAATTTGTTTCCAAAAGTTATTCAATCTATATTAAATTTCATTCAATTGGAATTTCCAAATCAAGTTGCAGGTTTACTTGGTGGTGGTGGTATTGGTGGTTTAGGTAATGGTCATTCATCTTCAAGTTCAACGATATTATTTAAAAAGGATTTAGGTATTCCAAATGTTGATAAACAACTCTATGATCATCTTTATAAATTAACAGAGAAATATTTATATTCTTTAAAGATTAATCAATTTGAACAATTCAATCAATTTAAAACTAAATTAATTGAACCGTTTGTTGAATGTTTTAAATTTCAAGAAGCAATTACATTGGCAAATCAATTTGATGATTTCTTTACTTTAATTAATGTTTATTGTTATCAACAACATCAATTACAAAATTCAACCATAACTATCGCCACTACCATTACGCCAGCTGATAATAATAAACTTTTAATTGATTGTTTAAATAAATTTGAAAAGATCGGTCAATTATCAAAAGTTTATGAATACATGTTAGAAAGAGATTTAAAGAGTGAATTACTTCAATTACCTTCAGATTTTAATGATAGTTTATTTAGATTCTTACAATCAAATTCTGAATTATCTTGGATACACTCAATTAGAATGAAAAATTGGACAAATGTTTCAAATACATTATATCAAAAATCAATTTCAAATCAACATCATCAACAACAACAACAACAACAACAACATCAAGTTATGACATTAAAAGAAAAACAAAAATTATTAAGTTTATCAAAAGTTTCTTTAATGGTATCTACTGCAACTTCTTCATCATCATCATCTTCTTCATTAGAATTACAATTACAACCATCACAACAAATTCAATTAGATGTTATTAATCAGAATTTATCATTAATTAAATCACAAAAATTCTTTTTACCAGATTTAAAGAATGTTTTATCAGTGTCAGAGGTTGTTCAATTAATATTACAAAGAGAAATTGGTGATGAAGATCCAATGGTTAATTTTGTTAGTTGCATTGAAATCATCTCTGAATCACCATTATTATTAAAGAAAGAAGAAGTTAAGGAATTGTTGAAATTGATTTTAGAATTATCTATTGTTAATGAAACTGTTTTCTTTGAGAAATCAATCTCTGATATTCAATTAAGTTATAGTTTAAAGGAAACTAAATTCTATAATTTAATATCTCATCCACATTTCCCAAAAGAAATCGCATTGGTACTATTATCACCAATCATTGAAGATTTTTATAAAACTCATATTAACTCTAATAAATTCTCAAGTTTAGATGATAAAAGACAATTTGAAATCTCGGTTGCTAGATTATTGGAATTATCGAAATTGGAAATTGGTCAAAAACAAATTTAAAAACTGGAAATTGGTTTTAAAAATAAACTTAAAAACCGGAAATTTTAAAAAAAAAAAATAAAAAATTAAAAAAAATAAAAAAAAAAATAAAAAAATAAAAAAAAAAATAAAAAAAAAATAAAAACAGTTATTTTGTCGTTATTACTAAATTTTAATGTGTGGTTTGGACTTATCATAGTTTCATTTTTTTTTTTTTTATTTTAATTTATTTTTTTTTTTTTTTTTTTTTTTTTTTTTTTTTTTCAATGATATTTTTTTTTTTCATAAATTTTTTTTTTTTTTTTTTTTTTTCATTTTCATTGTATTATTATATCAAATACTTTGTTTATTATCATTACTATTTTTATTTTTTTTTATTTTTATTTTTTTTTTAAATATATAAATTTTGTAAAACAACTTCAAATTTTTTAAATTCAAGAATGATGGAAAAAAGTAAACCAAATGTTGTATTTGTTTTAGGTGGACCAGGTTCAGGTAAAGGTACTCAATGCGCCAACATTGTTAGAGATTTTGGATGGGTACATTTATCAGCAGGTGATTTATTACGTCAAGAACAACAATCTGGTTCAAAAGATGGTGAAATGATTGCAACAATGATCAAAAATGGTGAAATCGTTCCATCAATTGTAACTGTAAAATTATTAAAGAATGCTATTGATGCTAATCAAGGTAAAAACTTTTTAGTTGATGGTTTCCCACGTAATGAAGAAAATAATAATTCTTGGGAAGAAAATGTACGTTTTAATTATAAAATAAATAAATAAAACTAATATAAATTAAAAAAATACTAATATAATTTATTTTATTTTATTTAGATGAAAGATTTTGTTGATACAAAATTTGTTTTATTCTTTGATTGTCCAGAAGAAGTTATGACTCAAAGATTATTAAAGAGAGGTGAATCAAGTGGTAGATCAGATGATAATATTGAATCAATTAAAAAGAGATTCAATACATTCAACGTTCAAACTAAATTAGTTATCGATCATTATAATAAATTTGACAAAGTTAAAATCATTCCAGCAAATAGAGATGTTAATGAAGTTTATAATGATGTTGAAAACCTTTTTAAATCAATGGGTTTTTAAAAAAAAAAAAAAAAAAACCAATAAATTTTAAAATTACTAAATAATAAATATACCCCAAAAATATATATAATACACTTTTTTTTTTTTTTTTTTTTTTTTTTTTTTTTTTCATATACATATTACATATCATATAATATTACTTTTTATTTTATTTTATTTTAATTTAATTTATTTTATTTTATTTACATTTTGATTGTTTTAAAAGATTTTTCAGGATTTGATAAAGACATTGTAAAGTGATTTAATTTTTTAACATTTACTTTTTTAAATAAATCTTTTGGAATTTTAGTTTGTTCTTGTTGAATTGTTAATAATTTTTTTTCTTTTTCAATTTGTAATTGTTCTTGTTGTTTTCTCTTTTTCTTTAAATTGGTGTTAATGTCATTGCAATCACTAACTTCATCTAAATTAATACTTAATGTTGATTCAATATTTTCTTTGGTTGGTACTATTAAATCTTTTAAATTACCTTTATTATTATTATTATTAAATTTATTTTTATCTTTTTTTAATTCTAATGGTTTTGAAATCTCTAAACTTCCATAAATTTTTGTTAAAACTTTTCTTAGGTTTAAAAATCTTTTAAGAATAACTTTATCAAGAAAATCTGTACAACCTTTATTTCTTACTGAGTCTGTTGTAATATTTGTACCATTATTATTGTTATTATTATTATTATTATTATTATTATTATTATTATTTGTAGTAGTAGTTGTACCTTCTGAAATTATTGATGTTGAATCCATTAAAAATGAAGCATCTTGTAATAGTGATACTAAATTATCAATTGAACTTTGGTTACCACTATTATTATCGTCATCATCTCCTTTTGAAACTGTTGTTGGGAATAAATCCTCTTTTAAATTTAAATATTCTAATCTAATAATAATTTGAACTTGATATTCCCATAATTTATTTATTAATCTTTTTTCTTTTACTGTATCAATATTATTATCATTATTATTTTCATTATTATTATTATTATTATTATCAGTGGTGTTATTGATTAAACTATATTTTAATCTTAATGATTTAACTTGAATAATTAAATTTTTTAAAATCCATTGGAGTAATCTTTTTTTATCATCTTTTGAATTTTGATGAGTATATGCTTGTTTCAATGTATTGATTATCCAATCTAAACCTTTAACACTATTTTCATTGCTACTGAGAGTTAGTTCATATTGTTTTTGAATCTCTTTGGTGAATAAATTAAATCTTTGTTTATTATCAGTTGTTGACTTAATTATATTTTGAAATAAATCTTCTTCTTTTTCAATTATTTCATTATTATTATTACCTTCCATTTTTGTTTGTATTGTTTTTTTTTTTTTTAATTTAATTTTTTTCGCATGTTTTTTTTTTTTTTTTCGTTACAAAAACACTTTTTTTTGTTTTAGTTTTTTTTTTAGCGCATTTTTTAAATTTACAACGGGGTTAATTTGAAAAAAAAACGATCTATATATTTTCAAAAAAAAAAAAAAAAATTTAAACAATAGATAATATCTATTTTTCTACTCACTTTTTAAAAAAGATAATAACCTTCCAGATAAATTTTTTTTTTTTTGAATATGATAACAATAAAAATATTATAAATTATTATTATTAAACAAAAGTTTTTTTTTTTTTTTTTTTTTTTTTTAAATATGATAACAATTTATTTATTTTTTTCTTTATTATTTCTATTTTATTTATTTTTTAAATAGTGAGTATTTTTTTATTTTTTTATTTATTTATTTATTTATTCATTTATTTTTATTATTTTTTTATTTTTTCATTTTTTTATTTTTTTATTTTTTAATTATTGTTATTAAAAATATAATTAATATGACTAATTATCATTTTTTCATTTACTTTCCAATTTTCGTTATAAGAACCAATTGACTTGAGCAAATTTTTAGTTCTCTTTGAAAGGTTTAAACCTTTATCAATATTATGTTTTTCATGGAAATCCATTGAATGGAAAGAACGGAATTTAACACATGATAAAACATCAGAATCCATGATCATTTGTCTCCATTTTCCAAAGGCGATTGGTTTACAATTATAAATTTTATTCATTGGACCATAGATATCTTTTGGAGCAGTAATATCACCATAGACATTGTAAATATTTAATTTTCCATGATTTGATTCATCCCAACATTTGTCTGTTAATATTAAATTCATTGTATTATCAGAGACCCAATCAACAGGAGTTAATAATACTTTCATATCAACATCTGGATAATAGCCAGTTGCATAACAACATTGAACTGAAAGTTGAAAGAAATCACTTGAAAGTCCAACACCAGTTTCTGGATGAGAAAAGATTGAAGGTGGTCTAATTAACATTGATGGAATACCTCTTCTTGCAGCTTCAATTAATAAATACTCTCCAACCACTTTACTTTGCATATAGCCAGCTGGTAAATTATCAATATTATCTAATGATGGTAAAATAGATTCATCAAATTCTTCACCATTTAGAGATTGATTTATAAATACTGTAAAAGTTGAAAAGTTTACAATTGGTTTTTGAATTCCATTGATATGATCAGAGATTGATAATTTAATAATCTCAACTATACCATCAACATTGACAGGTTTATTAGAGTTATAATCAGATTCTAAATTTAAATCAGCACCAGAGTTTATAATTAAATTCGCATTGTTTGCAATCAGTGAATAATCTTTATCTGATAAACCCAATCTAGCCTTTGCTAAATCACCAATAACTGGTACAATCTTTGAAAGTTGAATTTGATTCAATTGATCATAAACTTTATGATGTTTTAAATTATTAATAATTTCATTGATTGGATTTGTCGAATTGGATTTATTTCTTAAGAGACAATAAGTAACTGAACAATTTGATAATTTTAATAAATGTACCAACATATGAGCTCCTAAAAATCCTGTTGTACCAGTTATGAAAACTCTTTTATCATTTTCTTTAACAATTTTTAAATGTTGAATTGATGGATCCAATTTCATTTCATTCTCCCAAAATTGTTTTCTTTCTTCTTTGGTCATCTCTAATTTTGAAATTAATTTACCATCTAAAAACTCTTTATACTTTTGTTCAATTAATATAATAGAATCATTGATTGAATTATTTTGAAGTTGTTGAATTGTAACTAAATTTTTAACCTTTAAATATCTATCAACCCAATTCTTAATTTGAACAATAATTAATGAGTCTGCACCATATCTAATTAATCTTTCATTCCTATCAATTAATGATTCATCACTGAATTTTATAAATTGAGCAGATTTTTTAAAGAATAATTGTTCAAATGTTATATTACTATCATCTTTGGATGATTCATTGATTTCGATTGATTTATCACACCATTGATAAAATGGTAATTTGGTTGTATTTTTCTTGAAACTTTTATCATATCTATTTTCCCCACCAAATTGACAATTAAAATCAATATTAAAATTATTGAGATATAAATCAATTAAAGTTTTTTGAAACTCTTGATGGTGATTTTTCCTTTTATGACATGGTGAATATACTGAAACTGAATCACCATCATTAAAGTATTTAGAAGAGATTGGTATCATTTCCTTTAAATAATTTGATAATGATGGATGTGGTGCCATTTCAAAGAATGTAACTTTTGAACCTAATTGATTATCTTCAATATATTTATAAATGTTTGAAATTGTTTCATCAAAATAAACAGGAAGTGCAATACAATTGAATAAATGAGTTGAATCGAATTTTGTTGATTCGTTATCGAAAAGTTTTGTATTAACTGTTGAAAAAGTTGGAACTATTGGTTGTTGATGTTTAAATTTTAAATTTGTAAGATGTTCTCTTGTTTTATTTTGACTTGATGTATGACAAGATGCAAGTGAACTTAACATAGTTGCTGTTACACCATTGTTTAATAAGATTTTAGATATTTCGTTTAGATCATGTTCAGGTCCACCAATAACGATAGAATTTGGTGAATTGAAACAACTAAATTCCACATTTGGATAATTTTCAATTGGAATAATAGATTGATATTCATTCTTTCCAATTGATAAAGATAACATTTTACCAATACCATTGGTTGAATCCTGTGCAATTCCTCTTTGGGATACTAATAAACATGCAGTTTCTAAGTCAAACATACCAGAACAATAGGCAGCGAAAACTTCACCAATACAATGACCTACAATAATTGATGGTTTAATACCCCAATGTTTATATAATTCAAATAATGAAATATTAAAAATAAATAATAAAGGTTGTGAAATTGTTGATTCATTAATTAAATTTGAACAATCAGCAATTGATTTTAATTTTTCTAATGGTGAAAATCCTAAATATTTAATTAATTTTTCATTAATTAAATCTGCTGATTTCTTAAAAAAAACTTCATTATTATACAAATCATCCATCATTGTAATATATTGTGGACCTTGACCACAAAATACAAATACATTTACAGATTCATCATCATTAATATTATTATTATTATTACTATAATTTAAAATTGGTGAATAATTAATTGAAGTTTGAATATTCTTTAATTCATCCCAATCCTTTGCAATAATTATTGATTTTGATTTTAATTTAATTGATCTTGAATTAATTTGATGTTTTACAAAATCTTTAAATGGTATGGTTGATTGAAATTCATTGTTTTTATCTTCAATTATAATTGATTGTACTTTTTTTAAAGAATTTATAGAATTTGCAGAGAATGGAATTAAATAATTTTGACTTTCAACTTTATAAATTAATGATGGCGATGGTTGATCTTCTTCTCTTGAAATGTTTTTGTTATAAATAATTTCTTTATTATTATTATAATTATTTTCAAAATGTTTTGAAAAAATGAAACTAGGTGAATGATAAGGACCATAAACAATTGTATTGAAAATTAATTTACTTTTTGAGATATTTTCAAATTTTAAAAATGATTTAATCATTGATATGATACCAACAGATTCAGAGATTTTATTAACGGAATATCTATTATCAGTTCTTGGAATTTCTAAATCGGATATTTCATTAATATCTCTTACTGAACAATAAATATTATCATTATCAGCGATTGCATCTTCCAAACCCTTTAAAATAAATGCACCAACTTGTTCAATTTCACCATTTTTATTTCTATTTGAACCTCCAATGATTGCAATTTTTGAGTCACCAAAAAATATAGACTTATAACCAAATTTTAATGAGGCAACAATCGAACCAACACCATTGTTAGTTAAGCATTCACCTTTCAAATTGAATGCTTGAGAGACTCTTATCGAATCTGGCATTCCTGGTTCATATTGATCTGAGCCAATCAAAACCGAAGTTTTAATTGAAGTTTGTAAATTGGTTGGATCAATATTTGCATTTTCCATTGATTCCCAAATACATTTCAAAAGGAGGATTTGTTTTTCACTAATCTTATCTTTACTCTCATCTAATTTGAAAAATAAAGAAGAATCAAATTCTTTAATTTCATTTGAAATTGAATCTGATGACTTAATTTCTTTTAGTTCATTTTGAATTTTGTTTTCCAATAATTCATTAATATTATTTATATATGTATTGTTTTTTAAAAATCTAAAACCAACACCAATAATTACAACATTATTACCTTTTATCATTTTTTTTTTTTTTTTTTTTTTTTTTTTTTTTTTTTTTTTTTTCCTTATTTACTTATATTTTTTAAATGGTTCAATGTTTTGGTTTAGATAAGTTTTTTTTTTTCTTTCATCTTTTATAGAATTTTTTTTTTTTTTTTTTTTTTTTTTTTTTTTTTTTAAAAAAAAAAAAAAAAGTTATATTAAGTAAAATGTAAAAATTTTAAAATTCGACCCAATCGGAGACCAAACTTGATTTTTGAAAAAAAAAAAAATTGTGTTGATTCATTTTATTAATTTATTTATTTGTTTGGAGATAAAAATATATTTGTAAATGAGGTAATATCAAAAGAAAAAAAGCCATATTTCGAAATAAAATAAAAAAATATAATAATAAAAATTAAAAAATAAAAATTTAAAAATAAAAAAAGAAAAAATACAGTGTTACATTTTTTTTATTTTTTTTTAATTTTTAAATTTATATTTTCCATTTCCTTATTTTTGTTTTTTAATTAATAATTAGGTTTTTTGTTCAAATTTATTAATAGATATTTTATTTTTTCATCCATTTGAACAAAAGGGAAATAGTTCAAAATTCTAAAAAAAAAAAAAAATATTTATTTAATTGTAAAAATTAATGTAGTGTAAATATATTATTTTTCCCAAGGGAGAACTATGTACTTGGGTACCGATTTTTATTGCTCCGTGACACTTATTCTATAATCAAAAAATCTCAAAAAAAAAAAAAAAAAAAATTATAAAGAAAAAAAGAAACAATACAAACCAAACAATTTTATTTTTATCTTAATTAAATTAAACACCAGTGAACAATTAAAAAAAAAAGTCTAAAATAATAATAAAAATAATAATAATAATAATAGTAATAATAATAGTAATAATAATAATAATAATAATAATAATAATAATAATAATAATAATAATAATAATAATAATATTAAACAACACCGAATTTGATTTTTGTAATTATAATAATAATAAAATAATAAAATAATAAACACCGAATTTGATTTTGTCTTTTCACAATTTAAAAATCTAATATTAAATTAAATTTAATTTTTTATTTTTATATTATTTTTTTTAATAACTATAGATTTATTGCATACTTAATAAAACACCAATTGCATTTAAACCACCAAAAAAGAAGGAGAGTTGACCAGTTTTTTCAGTGAGATCTTCTAATTTTTTATTTTTAAATTGATTAATTAATGAAATAATTTTTGGAATTAAAATTAATGGTAAATTTAAAATATATTTATCAATATCTAATGATAATTTAAATAAATAAATATAGGCACTAAAATAAAATAAAATTAAATTAATTATTAGTCAATATTTGTTAACAGTTTTATATTTGTTCATTTTTTTTATTATTATTATAATAAAATAAATAAATTAATAAATAAAATAAATTAAAATAAATTAATACGTACAATAAATATAAGCCAGCATAAATATAATAACAATTTTTAAAACCTAATTTTGAAGCTAATGTAATTGAACCAGCTTCTGTATCAGCTTTAATATCTCTTGTATTATTTACATGTAAAACAGCAACGATTGTCAAAGCCAATGGGATTGAATAAAAGTAAGCTAATGAATCATGATAATGAGTTTGAGAGATGAATGCTGATTGTACCAAGATTGGACCAAAACATAAGAAAATGGTTAAATCACCCAATCCAATATATTTTAAACCAATTGGAGCGGCAGTATAGGAGATGTTTAAAATGAAGCCAAAAGCACCCAATGGTAGGATATTCTCCACTATACATTTGATATTATCCATTCTAAAAATCATTAAACCCAAACAAATTGCACATTGAATTAATAAATACCAAATTAAATTTATAATATTACCCTCTGTTAAACCAAAATCAAACATTGTTCTATCGGCTGATTTCTCTTTGGTATCATTTCCATTCTTACAATCATAAAAACTATTTACAACATTACCTAAGGCTTGTAATGAAACTGCTCCAACTAAAATAATTGATAACATTATACTATCAAATTCTCTAATCTCTCTAAATGCTAATGCTGATCCAACCAATACTGATGTAACTGAAATTGTTAATGACCATGGTCTAGTTGCTAAAATAATTCCCATTAATTTTGAAATTGGTGGTTTTTGTTGTTGTTGTTGAGATGATTCTGTTTTAATCTCTTTAGTTTTATTTACAACTTGTTTTGTTTTTTCATTTCTATTTATAGTTGTTGACATTTTTTTTTTTTTTTTTTGATCACCACACTGTGCTTTGGGTCTTTTAATAAAAAAAAAATAAAAAATAAAAAAATAAAAAAATTAAACAAAATGAAAAATTAAAAAAATAACAAAAATAAAAAAAAAAAAAAAAATTAAATTTAATTTAATATTAGATTTTTAAATTGTGAAAAGACAAAATCAAAAAAAAAAAAAAAAAAATATCTTTAATTTTCTTTTTGTAAATTATTCATTAAATAAGGTTAATTATAGCATCAATCTTTTATAATTTCAGACAATTTTTTTTTAAAAAAATAATAATAATATTGGCATTGAAGTGCAAATATTAATTTTTTTTTATCAGGAACTTTTCAAAAAAATAAAAAAAAAGGTTATTCAAAGATAATTATAAAATAATAATAAAAACAATAATAATTAACTTAATATTCTTTTTTTTTTTTTTTTTTTTTTTTTTTTTAATTTATTAATTTATTTTAATTATTTTTAAAAGTTTTTTTTTATTTGTTGAAAGTAAAAATAAATTTTTTTATATTTAAATTAATTTATTAATTAGGTGATTTGGTAAATTATCTTTTAAAATTTTAAGTAATTGTTGATCATCTTTAAAATTATTGATTAAATTTTTAGAATTATCAATATTTTGATAATGTTTAATAATATGAAAGTTTGAATTTTTTAAAGTTTTTTTTAGCATATCTTGAGTGATTTTAATTTCTTTTGGATGATTTTTTAAAACTAAATCACAACATTTAATTTTACCTTTGACAAAGAAATCTGAAAATAAATTTTGTTGGAAATAAGTTTCCTTGCCATTGAATGATTTTCTTGCTTTGACATCTTTATTTAAAAACTCTTGAAGTTTTAAAATTATAAATGATTGAGTTTCTGGTTGTTCAATGATTGATTTTATTGAGTTAACTTTTTGTGACCGATTTTTGATAAGCAAAGGGAGGGTTTCATTCAATTGAACTTTGAAATTTCCCATACCTTCATGACGGAATTGGTGTATTAACAATACGATCACATTCTCTGCTATTCTATTTCTAATTTGTAAATCATTACCAATGAATTTATCATACAATTCTGTAGTTTTATTACAACAAAGATACTGAACTAAATTATTTAAAAAAGTGAATTGAATTTTTGAATCTTTATCTCCAAGACTTTTAAATATCAATTCAAAGTTATTTTTTACTTGTTCAAAATGATTTTCATAAATGTATTTAATTTCCGAGTAATTACTTAAATCTAAATAATTAATGATATCAATTTTGAAATTATCCATAATAAATGAAATTATATCAATTCTATTTAACTTGGCAGCTAAACGATAAATGATATTATGGAAATTTGAAACGTAGGTATTAAATCTTAAAATTCTTTGAATTTCATTAATATCCATTACTTTACAAATTGAATTTAAAAGATCAATTGAAAATTCGAATATATTAATTAATTTTAGCATTGGTTTAATTTGATCAATTAATTTACTATCATCCCAATCAATTTTAATTGAAGATTCTTTTGGTATTGGTTTTTCATAATATTTATCTGTTATTGATCTTTTTATTAAATTTGTTGATTCTGTTGTTGTTGTTGTTGTTGTTGTTGTTGATTCTGCTGTGAGTACATTATTTGTTGAATTACAATTGAACACTTTACTATTTGGTAATACTGAATCTAATGGTGAATTAGTTAGATATGATTGACTATAAATTAAGTTTTCATTTTCATTTAAATAATCATCGATCCAATCCAATAATTCCCAAAATAAATCTTTTCTATTAATATCTAAACAATATTGTAAATCTGAATTTAATGATTGACTAAAGAAATCACCACCATCTACTATTGAATCTCTATTATCTTTTTTACAAATATCATGTGATAGTTTTTTAATTAATTCTTTTAAAATATCATCAAATGAAGTTCTAAATTTAATTTTATCACTATTATTATTATTATTATCATTATTATTATTATTATTATTATTGCTATCTCTACCTAATAAATAATCATATGTAAAGAAATCTGTATTGAAATGAGTTTCTAAATTAAAACCTATAGTTATTTCATGATTTGTTGAAGTATTATAACCAACGAAATTTGAATCTGATAAAGAATCCATGAATGATTTGATACCAGGTCTTGTGATGAGATATTTTGATAATTTTGGTGATCTTAAATTAAGATAAAAGAAACAACGGAATAAGTTATCATTTGGTAAAAATGAATGTTCCTCCAATGAATTACGAATTGATTCCAATTGTTGAATTGTTAAACCATCAGTTCTGATTAGAGTATCATAAAGATACACAAAGATGACATTATAGGATACCCTGCAATCAATGCCCTCTTTATTGGCTTCATTTGAGTATTTATCAACCATTAGATTAATTAATGAAATGATTTGATCGACATTATTGGCATATTGAAAGATTGATTCATCTTTATAAAATAATGTCTTTCCGAATGATAAACGACTACTGCAGTATCCTGGATTCCAAAGTTTGAAAGGGGTGATATTTCTAATGAACAACTCGGCCAATGTAAAGTTTCTATCGGTAAGGAGGGTGGTGGTGGACACTGTTGCTTTAACTATCGGCACTTTAAATGTAAACTCCAACTTTGGTGGTGGAATGATTCTAGTGAATTGTGATAAAAAGTTGAAATATAAATATTTCTTTCTAAATTGTTTAAATGAACGTTGATTGAAATAATTCCATAGTCTCATTATGGCTCCTATGTTATCACGTGAAGGGAATTCAAATCTGTGAAAGTTTGAAATCTTTGAAGTAAGATCATAATTCTCAGAAAATTCACCCTCGATTCTGCTTAATTCCCCAATATCACCCTCTTTGATTGCTTTCAATAAATTGTTAATTTTAATTGAATATAATTTTGATTCATCAAATACAAGGGGGTATTTATGGTCATAGTTGTCCTCTGTAAAATGAAGCAAATCGTTGATGTGTTTCAAATCCTCATAACCATAATCTTCATCCTCGCCATCACTATCGTTCTCATCATTGTCATCACCTACGTAATCAAACTTTGCAGTTTCTTCTTTTTCAAGTATAAAAGCGATATCGGCTATTCCTATGTTGTCCCCATTATCTTCCCCAATATGCTGTTCTTGCAACTCCTCTTGATCCTCATCCTCTTGCTCTTCCCCATTTCCTTGGTCTTCTCCATTTCCCTGGCCTTCTCCATTTCCTGATTGAGCTATATCTGGTGGTAGTTGTTCTTTGAATTCTTTTTTTTGAATTGGACCAAGCTCTTTAATTGCTTCACCATAAATACGAGAATAATAATAATAGAAATTTGTTGGTTTAAATTCAATTGCAATTAATTTTCTCAACTCTTTTAATTTATCGAATCCAACTTGATTATTTGTACGAATTGAATTTACTTTCTCTTCAATTAATTTATCTCTATTTGTTTTTGTACGGTTATCTAAAATATGTTCAAAATAAAATCTTAATGTAACCAATAATCTTTCATAACGTCTATCTATTACTAACCAATCTCTAATATCAAATTCATTTCTATCATTTGGTTTTGAAATATAAGCCACTCCTAAATCCATCATTTTATTCATCATTCTTACTTTATAAGTAGTTATAAAGTTTTCATACCCAATTTTTTTCAATTCCTCTTCTTCTTCTTCTTCTTCTTCTTCTTCCTCATTTTTTTTACTTTTTGTTGTTGCTATTTCATCTTCTTCATTTGAATTTGATGGTTTTAATTTCTTTCTTTTTTGTTCTTCTTGAGTTGGCTTTGTATATAATGATGGATTATCGATTAAATATTGAAGAATTCTTGTTTGATTAGCATTATTATGAGCTGAACGGAATGAAAACTTCTTTACTTTTGCAGAAATTAAATCAATACCATGATTCTTTATGTTGAGTGGATTTGAATTTACAATCTCTTTGATGGTCTCTAAACAATTGCATTCAAATGCAGTTTTTAATGTATCTGGCTCAATTAAAAGATTGAATGGCTCGTGAACTAGTAATCTTAATACTTCCGGACTGTCCAACTCTATGGCAAGATTAGTGAGATCACAGATTTCAAATTCATCTCTTCTATGGGTCATTAATAATCTAATGACTTCTAAATATTGTTCTTTGTTTTTTAGTTGTGGATGTTGTTGTTTTCTAAATGTCAATTTTTTAAATAAATATCTTATTGACTCTTTATCAATTTCAATGTAGTCACCATGTTTGATTTTATTTTTAATTAATGAGAATAACTGATTCCTTATCATTAAAAAAAGTGAATGAATATCTTCAAATTTGCATCGATTATTAATATTATAATCTAATGGAAGTTTATAGTCTACCCATTCAGTTTGATGAATTTGGTTTAATATCACACTAACTATATAATTGTTTTTAAAAACTTTCCAAAATAATATTTCTCCATAACTAGTATTATTATTATTATTGTTATTATTACTTGCCATTTTTTTTTAATTATTATTATTATTACCACCAGATAGTTTGTGTGTATTTATTTTGAATTTTTTTTTAATAAAAAAAAAAAATTTTTTCTTTTTTTTTTTTTTTTTTTTTTTTTTTTGAAAAAAAACAGTAAGTTTTAGATTTTCGAAAAAAAAAAAAAAAAGACATTTTATCAGAGTCGCGCAAAGATCTTCGGGAAATTCAAAAAAAAAAAACGAATTTTTTGAACTGTTTTTTTTTTTTATTTTTTTTTATTTTTTTTTTCGTTTATTTTTATTAACAAATTTTGAATGAAAAAAACACTGTCAGTGAAACCGCTGAATGGTTCCTGGGACCTCTACCTTAACCAAAATTTAAATCTGTTCAGAGTTTTTAAAATAATAAAAAAAAGAAAATAATGGTGTTTTTATGATTTACTTTTTAATTGTAAAAAAAAAAAAAAAAAAAAAAAAAAAAAATCACATTTAATTTATTGAAAAAGTAATAAAAATTAAAGTAATAAAGTTTTAATTTTATTTTATTTTTTCCTTTTTAGTTCATTTTTTGTAATTATTTTTTTTATTTTGAAGAAAAACAATTATGTAATATATAAAAATATAATCAATTTATTAAAGCACAACAATTATCATCAACATCATCAGGTGGTGGTTTAAATTCAGGTCAATTAAATAATAGTTTTTTAGGTGGTACAGGTAGTATTAATAAATCATTTGAAGAAATTGAAAGAGAAAGAATTAATCAAAATTAAAATTTTAAAGGTAGATTACAATCAAATTTAACAGATTTTAGTTTTGAATTTAATGGTAATGATAGTATTTTAAAATAACAACAAGAGAAAGAACAACAAGAGCAAGATGATGGTGGATATAATAGACAAAGTTTAATAAATGAAAATCAATCAACAATGTCATCATTAAATAATACAAATGAACCAATTATTAATACAGGTGATGTTAAAGTAAATTCACAAAAAGTTAAAACATTTGAACAAACTGTATCTGGTAAAGTTGAATTATTGAAATTTATTAGAGATAAGAATTTTTATGCAATTTCAAGTTGTGCTACAAAATGTAAACGTTGGTTTACAATTAATATTTTATCACAATTGGTTGAACCCGCACAATTATTTTTATAATTAGCTAAAGAAGATGATCAACAACAACAACAACAACAACTTCAAGAAGAATTATCAAAACCATTTACAAAACAACAATATGATAATATGATGAATGGCACACTGTTGGAATTCTTGAATTATCTCGTGATAAACATGTTTTCCTCGATTTTAATAAAGGTGGTCAAGGTTGGATTGCAAATGAATTACCAACTGATGAACAATTATTATTTTGATTATTCGTTGCTTACATGGATTATAAATTATATAGAGATGTTACTGCTCCAAATCCAGATATACCATTTTCTTCAAAATATATTAAACATGAAGATAGTAAATGTAAGTTATATAATACCCTATACATACCATATACATACTATATACTAACTTTTTTCATTCATTTTATAGTTATTAATCTCAATATTCAATAATGATTAGTATTGCATATAAAAGACCATTACATTGACAAAATAATGTAATTTGGGATATTTCACCTGGTTTTGATAATTTATTTTTCTCTATTGTTTTATTCTTTTATAATGTAATTCAAAATCAAAATGGTTCATCATTTTATATGATAATCATAAGAATTTCAAATTGGTGGTAATTGAAGAGTTTCTTAAAAACTATTCAAATTTATTTAAAAATAGAGATCAAGTTTCCACCGATATCTCTTTGAAAATGTCAAGTCTCTATTTGGGTAATAGTTTAATTTCAAAGTTTTGTACCGACTATTCAAAATATAATTACTTGGAATTGGTATTACGTGCTCATAAGAATTACTATGTACCATTGTTATTACCATTCTATAAAACTTCAAATCCAAAGGATATCAAAAAGGATGTTATGTTACAAACTGATCTTGAAAATTTCCCAAGATTAATGAAATCCGCGAATATTGTAAAATACTTTGTAACCGATGAAGAGAAAATGGATTTATTCTTTGAATTGGCAGGTTCTTATCATAAATTTACAACCTTGGAATATATTGACCCATCAATTTCAACTTGTAAATTCAGTAGAATAAAAATTAAATAGTTTTTACCTTTTTTTATTTTTCCGACAATTGTTTTTATTTTTCAATTTTATTTTATTTTTTTACGATTTTTCTTTTTTTTTAAAATTTTGGTAAAAAAATAAACGTTTACCAAAATATTGAAAAAATAAAAAAAAAAATAATGAAAAAAATCTCTATCCATGGACTATCGCCAACAATTAATATGAGATTAAAAAAAAAAAAAATTTAGTTGGTTATATTTTTATTTTTTTTTTTCTAATTTTCGAATGAGACCATAACAACTATTAAATTCAAAAAAATATTTGTAATAGCTATTTGATAAAGATTTTAAAAAGATACTCCAGAGTATCCAAGTCAGTATTCTTTTCCCTGAGAAACTTATTGAGGAGATAAAACAGGTATGGGTTCTATGATTATCATTAAAACAGCTAAAAAATTTGGTGCGTTGAGTGTGCCCAAAACTTTCTCAAAGTTTGTTCCTAACTGTTGATATAACTTTTAAGATTAATATAGGTTTTGGCTTACTTAATTTTATTATTCCATTTTTTTTTTTTTTTTTTTTTTTTTTTTTTTAACATCATTTACAATCTTTCTTGAAAAAAAAAGTCTTAGAAGACGATATTCAATAAAATTATCTTCTTAAAACATTTTTTTTATTTTGTTTATTTCTGAAATTTACCAAATACAATTAATTAAATAAACAAATAACCAATTAATCTTTTTTAAAATAACAATTTTATTATTATTTTTTTAATTTTTTTTTTTTTTATTTGATTTGAGATTTAAAAATTTTTTATTTTATTTTTCAAACATAATTAAACCCTTTTCATATAAAGCTGAAACTACATCTAATTTTTGATCATCATCTTCAATTGGTAAATCTTTAGTATAGATATAGGAAGGATAGGAATCGATGATATGTTCTAAAGCATCTACACATTCAAGAGTGAATTCAACGACACCTGGTTCCTCGCCAACTTGATGATAGATACGAGTGTTATCGGCATTATGGAAGAGGATGGCAATATCTTCGACAACCAATCTGACAGAGTCGGCTCTAATTAAACGGAATCTAGTTTCAGGTTTGATTTTCATTGAGGTTGTTTCATCTTCAATGGAATGTTTCTTTTCTAATTGAGTTAAAACTGGTGGTAAAGAATCTAATAAATATTTAACAGCCATTTGATCGGCACCGATATCAATTGGTAATAGTTGGCCCAACTTGTCCCAAAGTGTTCCAACCTTGTCTGTCAACTCCTTTCTTCTCTCATCACCAACTTTATCACTATGAATCACACCCAAGTATTGAGTATAATCTCTTGGTAAACCTTCTCTAAACTCTAAGCATTCCTCATTTGCAATCTCCAATGCTCTATTCAAAACCTTTCCAATTAAATCACCCCATGTATTATTTAAATAAGTTGAAACTGTGATATGAAGTGAATGTACATCCGATGGTGATACAGCTTGATGAATCACACCTCTTGGAAAGTATAATAAATCACCTGCCTCTAAAGTCACTGTGAAATATGGTTCACCAATCTCTTCTTGTGTGAAATTTTCACTTGATTTCTTTGGTAAAACTTCATTTGCATCTCTTGGTTTATATAATCTCCATTCTTTTTTACCCTCCAATTGAAGAATAAATACATCAACATCATCATAATGTGGTGCAAATCCTTGTGCTCCTGCTGGTGTTAAATAAATATTTGCACCAACTCCACATTGAAAATGAGTTTGTAATGTACTACATAATTTCCAAACATTTGAATTAAATGTTTGTGGATTTAATAATCTAACTGAACAACCTTCCTGGGGGGAAAAATAAAAAAAATAAAAAAATAAAAATAAAAAAATAATAATTAATTTAAATTTCTTTTGTGTGTGTGTGAGTGTGTGAGTGTGTGATAATTTTTTTAGAAAATTAAATATTTACTTTATAATGTTTCCAAACTAATGATGGATAAGCTCTACCTTCTGGATTTAAAGTAATTCTTTGGAAATCGACATAATTTGTGACATCAACATTTTCTGTGAATTTCATTAAATTATTTCTCAACATTTTATCTAAAGAATCTTTAGTGAAAAAGTTTTTATAAATGTTGTCCCCATTTCTTTTAACGTATAGATGTTTTTGACCAAAGTATTGGTCATAGAAATCTTCAATGATAGTTGGTGAAATTAGACCTGCTAAAACACCATCAGCTTCAACACGTTGATCTGCAACTGATAATTCATTACTACCAATATCGTTGATATTGATTTCACGAATTTCAGTTTTCTTTTTTGGTACTAATTTGGTTGGTCTTAATGGTTGACTTGATACTTGGGGTACTGATTTAGTTAATGGAACTGGTTTACTCTTTTTTACAACTTTCTTCTTTTTTTTCTTTCCATTATTATTATTATTTACTCCAACTTCCTCTTCTGACATTTCTTCAATTTCTTCTTCTAATCCTCTTTTCATTTTTTTATTTTTTATTTTTTATTTATATATTTATTGTGAAATCTTTTAAAAGATTAGGAAAAAAAAAAAAAAAAAAAAAACGAAAAAAAAATGAAAAAATAAAAATTAAAATAAATTAAAATAAAAAAAAAAAAAAAAAAAATCAAAATTAAAAAAAAAAAAAAAAAACGATAGTGACGGGAGTTTTCAAAAATTTCAATCATTTTTAAAAAATCAAGATCTATTAACAATTTCAGGTATAGAAATTTAAATAATCTTAAAATGGTATTTTTGGTGACTAAAAAAATTTAAAATAAAAAAAAAAATAAAATAAAATAAAATAAAAATTAAAACTATAATAATAATTATGGTTCAAAAAAAAAAATTTTGTTTTTTTATTATTAAAATAAAATTGTTAAAATCAAATTGTATCATTGTTTTGTTTATTTATTTATTTTTTTTTTTTAATCGCCCCCATATAAATAAATTTTTAAATATTTTAATTTTTTCTTTTTTTTATTTTTTATAAATTAGGAATAGTTTGTTTTAGGAGATATTGAAAAAAAAAAAAAAAAAATTTGTAAATAAAGTAGATTACACTTTTAAAATAAGATCCTTTGTTAGTTTTTTTTTTTTTTTTTTAATCACATGTCATTATTAATATTTTTTTTATTTTTTGGCCAGACAAATTGAAATTGAAAAGACGAAAAAAAAAAAGATATTTAAAATAAAAAATTAAAAAAAATGAAATTTAATTTTTTTTTTTTTTTTTTTTTTTTTTTTTTTTTTTTTATTTTTTATTTTTTAAACACACTTTTTTTTTTTTTTTTTTTATTTTTTATTTTTTATTTTTTAAACACATAAACATATAAAAATAATTAATATTTATATCTATATAAGAGATATAGTAAAATAAATTAAACAATGCAAGATAACGTATCACAAAGAAAATGGAATGTTGAATCATCAAAATCTGCAAACAATGCATTTAACCCAATTAGAAGAATTGTTGATAAGGGTGGATTTAAACCAAACCCAAATAAATCCACTATTTCATTATCAATTGGTGATCCATGTGTTTTTGGTAATTTAAATATTTTAGATTATGCAAATGATTTATTAATTGAAAATATTAAATCAAGTAAATTTAATGGTTATCCACCTTCAACAGTATGTTAAAAAAATAAAATAAAATAATAAAAAATAATAATAATTAAAAATAATAACACACAACAAATCCAAAATGTGAGAATTTTTATATGGCAAAAAAAAAAAAAGAATTTGCTTTTATGCCAATGTTTTAAACAATTAAAACCAGTTTCCACCAAAAAATAAAATTAAAAATAAATATTTAAACAGTGTTTCTAAATTGTGGTATTTTGTTAAAATAAAAAAAAATAAAAAAATTAATCAGTTTAACAAAATGCCACAATTTGAATTTGTTGCACAATGACACTAACCATTTTTTTTTTTTTTTTTGAAACGTTGTTTTTTTTTTTTTTTTATTTTTTTTATTTTTTTGAAAAAAATAGGGATACGAAATTGCAAGAGAAGCAGTAGCAAAATATGTTGAAACACCAACATCAAAATTAACATCAAAAGATATCATAGTTGCATCAGGAGCATCAGGTGCAATTGAATTAGCAATTGGAGTACTTTTAAATGAAGGTGATAATATTTTAGTTCCAAAACCAGGTTTCCCATTGTATGAATGTACAAGTAAAACCAAATTTATTAATGTCAAACATTATAATTTATTGGAGAAACAAGGGTTTAATGTTGATTTAGAGCATTTGAGATCATTAATCGATGATAAAACCAAAGCAATCTTGGTTAATAATCCATCAAATCCATGTGGTATTGTTTATAGTAAGCAACATTTACTCGATATTATCCAAGTTGCAAGAGAATATTGTTTACCAATTATCGCCGATGAAATTTATAGTGACTTGACATTTGGTGAACATAAATTCTATCCAATGGCATCATTAACTGATAAAGTACCAATCTTGTCAATTGGTGGTATTGCAAAGAGATTTTTAGTGCCAGGTTGGAGATTGGGTTGGGTTGCAATTCATGATCGTGATAATATTTTCTCAAATGGTAGAATCATTGAAGGTTTGATATCTTTATCTCAAGTGATTTTAGGTCCAAATTCATTGGTTCAATCAATTTTACCAAAACTTTTAGATCCACAAAATACTCAAGTTAAAGAATGGTGTTCAACAATCACTAAAACTTTGGAATCTCATTCAAAATTAACCGTTGATATGTTATCAAAAGCTAATGGTTTAAAACCTGTTTGTTCCTCTGGTACAATGTATCAAATGATTGAAATCGATTGTTCAAAATATGAAGACATCGCTGATGATAATGAATTTGTTGGTAAATTACTCGAAGAACAATCTGTTTTCCTTTTACAAGGTACCGTTTTTTCACTTCCAAATTTCTTTAGAATTGTTTTTTGTGCTCCAATTGATAAATTAACTGAAGCTTATGAAAGAATTATTGAATTTTGTGAAACTCATAAAAAGAAATAAAAAAAATAAAAAAAAAGGTAATAATAAAATATAAATAATAATATTAAAATTGTTTTTTTTTCTTTTTTTTTTTTTTTTTTTTAATTAAAACTTATTATTTATTTTTTTTTTTTTTTTTATTTTTTTTTTTTTTTTCCAAAAAGTGTTTAAAAAAAGTTGTCATTTTTTTTTTAATATATACATATATATAAAAAAATGAATATTTAATTTTTAGTAATTGATAATTGATAAGGTGAAGCTAAAATTGTTGCAATTGACCAAGCTTGAGAATCACAACTATCTTTACAAAAACTACCTTCACGATTAGTTAACTCTGGTAATGAGAAACGTTTATCATTTTGAATGTAAAGTTTATGTTTAATTAATAATGAATTGATTAAATGATTCTTTGTTGAAATCGAAGGGAACTGTTTAAATTGTACAATTGATTCCAAAAAGAAACCATAACACCAAACCCATTCAGGACCATTATGATAATTGAAACCTCTTGATGTTGGTTTATAACCAGAATCTGATGAATTATCATAGTTACCATGATAATTTGGATCATTTGGATCAAGAGTTTTCATACCGATTGGACCAACCAATGAATTTCTAATGATATCAATACATTTATTTGCATGTTGATCATTGAATAACTTTGGTGCAAATGACATTGCAACACAAATATTTGGTCTTAATTGGTAATCAGAGAAAACGTTTGCACTACCAACTACATCTTTATAAATGAATCTACGATGAACGTAATTTGAATTGATAATATATTTCTTATCATCACCGCTTGATGGAACATAATAATATTTTTCAAAATTTGTTTCAATTAATTTTGACCAATCTTGATAAGTTAAAATATCAGTTTTGCTATTATTATTATTATTATTATCGTTATTATCTTTTGATTTTAAAATTTCAACACCGCCGTGTTTAAATTTATCAAGTTTATATAAATCAGAGATCCAAGATAATGTTGAATAAAGCATTGCAGTGATTTCAATCGGGGCTCCATCACGGGGTGTTGCAGGTTCACCATAGTTGTTTGCTTTTGTTGATTCACCCATTTTATCCATCCAAGTACCACAATTACTACGATTACCACCATAAAGGAAACCATTAGTTAAATTTAGATCAATGCTAATATTGAAACCTTCATCTCTCATTCTATCATCAATTTCTCTACCTGCATTTGGTTCACGGAAATGAATACCACTTGCATGAGCTTGTAAAATCTCTTGAATGATCTCTGCGATTGTAGAGATTGGCGAAATGTAATTTGTGGGTGGGAATAAACGATAGACTTTAGTTTGATTTAAAAATTGATCTTTCTCTTTCTCTGTTGGTAAACAATTGTAAGTATCTTGAATTGAACGTAAATACCACCAAACGGAATCCCTTGAATTGAATCTTGGTTTGGTACCACAATCTAAAAGATTTGGAATTAAACCAAATCTTAAACAACTACCAAATCCAACGATGATATTAATTGCTTCACGATAACGATTGGTCACTAAAAGGATACCACGTAGGGATATGAAAGTATCTCTACCCCAGGATCTCATATAACCAGTTGCAAAATGTGGGAAACCAGCAGCAAGTGAAGCTTCTCTATCTTTAACACCTTCTAATACATTTGGATTTGAAATTAATGGTGTTGAAACACCAAAGAATTGTATACTCGTGAGAGCCAATGCACGTGAAAACCAAGAATCACTCTCCTTTACGAATGAATTACCCATCTTTTCAATGGATTTATTTGTGGCGAAACGATAGGTTGTCATAATGATTTGATAGAAATACATTGGTATTAAATGTCTTGGTAATTGTTTCAATTGATCAAAACATTGAGTTAACCATTGTTTCACTGATTTCAAGGCTACTCTTTGATCCAATCTATTGACGATATAATCGATTGCCCAATTGCCTTTTCTAAGATTCCCACATAATTGATTACCCAAATCATTATGCTTTGCAATTTGATTTAATTCAGTTACGAAACCTTGTAAACCACAGAATGATAATTCACCAACTGGATTTTGGACATGATAAGCACCATGACCAATGACTTGTTTCTCCTCTTCATTGATTCTGAATAATAGTACATTCATATCAATTAAATCAACATTGTCAAATGATTTACAGAGTTGATTATTTTCATCCAAAATCAATTGTTCAATCTTTCTAATGGATTCTATATTTGGTTTTGGAATTTCACCTCTAAAGAATAAAATGGAACCAGCTTTAAAGTTATTTAATTTCAACGTTGTACAAAGTGCACCATTCTCATTGTTATATTCATGAATTTGACAAAATTGATTTAAAACTTTATCATGATAATGAATTTCACAATCTACTTCAATACCATTCAATTTGGTTGTATTTGTATTCCAATCATTTCTATTGATATGGGTATTGGTAATCTTTGCACCAAATAAAAATTGTGAAATTTTACAAGGTACATGTAATTCTTTATCATTATCTTGCTGTTGTTGTTGTTGTTGATTTGAGAATGAACAATGAGCAACCATAAATATTGATTCATTTAATTTTGGTGAATATCTTTGAATGAAAATTAAATTACCATCTTGATGAATATGAATTTCATCAAAACCATTACATGATAGTTCCAAGTGTATCTTTGATAATAATGATCTAATTGGTAGAATACCACTTGAAAGATTAACATTGGTATTGTAAACTCTAGTTTCATTTACTAGATCAATTGTTTTTGGGAAGATTTCATCATAACCTCTAGTGGAACCAATGGCACAAGCTGACATTGCAACGATTGCAGCATTTGATAATGTATCGGCTATGGTTCTCTTTTGGTGGGGTGTTTCATTATCATGAGTACAATCCATAAATAGTGCAGGTGGTAAACTTGGTTTTAATGATTTTGAAGCATAATCATTTGGTGATATTATTCCACCACCAAGATTTCTTGAACAACAACCATTTAAATATTCACCTATTGGTGGTTCTTGAATGCTACCAATTGGTCTACCACCATAACGATAGAGTACTCTTGTAAATTCTGAAGAATCGCCACATTGCATAGCTTCACGAATTAGAGAATTTATACCTAATTTCTTTACGAAAAAGTAATCAATCTCTTCAGAACCAGTGAATAGTTCACACGTTATGTAGATGTCTGGACGAATTTCTCTGGCAGCATCTAAAAGGTATTGAGCTAAATGAATTGGAGTTGAATGACAATTATCAATTCTAATTGCATGGAAAATACGAGCCATATTTTGAGTGTAAGTTTTCATATGATTCCAAAGCCATTGGTTATCTGATGGTGATTGACCATAACGCATTTTCACACAATCACCCCAAACAATGACATCACGTCTAAGGTAGGCACGTGATTCACTACTTGCGAAATCCACTGTTGGATTATGATTAAATATCCAACCATTATTTGCCAATGGAATTTCACGAATACTACTATTATTTGGATCACGGTATTGTACTATTGTAAAGTATGATGTCAACAATGGTTTACTCTTTGTAATCTTTCCAAGTTTTGGACCATGATCACTAACACGTTCATATTTAATTCTTTCGAAAATATTCTTTAAAATTGCCTCGGTATCATGATCGAAATCTTTATAAATCTCTAAATTTACAATTGATAGTATATCACGATACTTTTGAATTTGTTCCTCTGGTGATGAATTATTTGAAAAGGTTACTGAAGTATCCAAAACCTTATAAGTGTAATCCAAATTGATATGAAGCGAATAACGCTCATAGGATGGAGCACGAATTATACCATTCTTTGAGATTGATTTGATTTGTTCATGTTTCTCATGATTTGGATTGGAGATGATATTCTTTAAAAATGATGGTGAAAATGTTGAGCATGATGATGGAATTTGCTCCTTAACTCTACCCGATGAGAAAAAAGTGTTTTTAAATATTTCAACCTCCTTTTCGATATCCAACACATAATATTCCCAAAGTTTCAATGGTGGTAATACTTTGGTTTTAACATCATTGATTACATCATTCAATTGATCGATGTTGTTTATCTCTTTACCATACAATGTTTTGCCATAGTCTTGTAATGCTTGATCCAATTGAACTGCGGATTTCAAATGTGGTGAGTTATCAGTATTGTAACCAGCTTCTGGATGTTGATTTAACCATGCTGAATTATTTGCTGTATGATTCCAAACCAAATCAATCATACCCAATACACCATACTTTTTCTCTGCATCACTAATGAATGATGACAATGCCAATAGTTTCTCATCTTCATTGATGATTTTCCTATTCATCCCACCCTCGAATATCTTTGAAGAGATTGATTGTTGATCATAGATACTATAGGATGAACCACTTTCACCAATCTCTTGAACTGGTGTATAATGAATCATATTGAAACCAAGTTTTGATGCTGTCTCAATATGTTTCTCCCATTGATCAATTGATCCCATACATTTGGTAAGGAATGTTTGTAAACAAATTGACTCACTTGGTATCACTTGTTGATTAATCTTTAACATTGGATTAATTTGAAATGTTCCAATTTGACCACATTTTACATTTTTACTTGCAACTTCTTCCCATTCAACATAATAATCAAAACAACCATATTTTTCAATCTTTTGTTCAAATATTAAATCATTATTACCATTATATCCTATAATATTACTATAAAAATTTATAAATTTTTTACAAAAAAAAAAATTAAAAAATTAGAAAATTGATTGGAAATTTTTAAAATAAATATAAAAATAAAAAAATATCTTTTTTTTTTTTTTTTTTTTTTTTTTTTTTTTTTTAAAAAAAAAAAATATCTTATCGGTAATTACCCTTTATGGAAAATATAAAATTTATCACGTTGAAATGATGAAGTTGGATCGGTACCATGATGATAATTTGTATAAATTTGTGGATTATATGATGCAACTTCAAGACCTGCTGGTATAATAATTCTTAAAGTACCTAATGATGGTAATACTAATCCTTTTGCATTGAAAGGTGGTTCTGATCCATTTCCGACCAATGTAATTGTATAGATATCTTGATTTATATTACTATTATTATTTTTAGTTTCAGTACTGGTATTTGTTGAAATATTGACACAATGATCTTTAATTCTAATCTTTTCAGAAAATGAATCAATTAACTTTGTATATTCAACACCACAATTACCAGATTCTGAATTATTATTTGAAATCCTCATATGATTTTTTTATAATTTATTTTCTATTATTTAAATTTATTTTTATAATAGGTTTTTTTTTTTTTCCTTTTTTTTTTTTTTATTTCTGTAAACTTTTTTTTATTTTTTTTTTTATTATTATTATAATATTACTATTTTTAATGGTATGCAAAAACAAATGTGTGTTTTTATTTTTTATTTTTTTATTTTTTATTTTTTTTTTTTTTTTTTTTTTTTTGTTTTTTGATTATAATGAAGAGAAAAAAAAAAAAAGCAATAATATTATTAAAAAATAATAACTGATAAAAGGGTATGGGGGGGTTATGTGTGGTGTGAGTGTGCTACTATAAATATTGTTATTGTAATTGATTTATTAAAAAAAAGAAAAAAAAAAAAAAACAACAGAAAAAAAAAAAAAGAAACACCAAAAAAAGTGGTGTGGTATTAATAAATTACAAACAAATTTATTTGTATATCACAATAAATATGCAAAATTAATATATTTTCATTTGTGAAAAAAAAAAAAATAAAAAAAAAAAAAAAAAAAATGAAAATTAAAAAATTAAAAAAATCATAAAAATATTGTGGGGCGATAAGTGTGTTTTTTTTTTTTTTCCAACCCCCCAAACTCTCTTTTCATCTGGGTGAAAATCATATTACCATTTTCATCCACACTTTAATTTCATTTTTTTTTTTTTTTTATAATTATAAATATAATATATTTTAACATATCAATTTTGGTGGTATTATAATTATTATTATTATTGTTTTTATTATTATTTTTATTATTATTATTTTATTTATATTTATATATTTGCATTTCCAATACTACAAACCTAAAAAATAAAAAATAAAGAATTAACAATAAAAATAAACGAATTTTAAAAATAAAAATAAATAATTATAAATTCTTTTAAACCAAAATTTTAGTTTCCTTATTTGAAATAAATTAATAATTATTTTACAATTGAATTTGCGTATTTTTTTTTTTTTTTGTATATTTATTATGATTTTTTTTATTTGTTTGTTTGTTTTGTTGATTGTTGCTACACTAATGAATTATTTAATCATCTTCATCATCATCTTCTGGATCAAATACTTTTGGCATTAAATAAGCTAAAGTATCTGCAATAATAGTACGTTCACTATAAATTAAAATTTTAAATGTTAATAATTAAAGATAGAGTGTTACACATATGTGTTTTTTTTTTTTTTTTTTTTTTTTAATTTGATTATTGATTGAATTTATATATTTTGATATCATACCGTGGTAAATCATTTGTAAATAATCTTGGAAGACAGTGTTGTAATAATTTGACAGCTGGGTGAATTTTATCAACAGGATCTGGTAAGTTATTTGATGCTTCACAACATTGACTTAAATCTTCGAATGCATCTTTACACTCTTTTTTATTAAAATTATTTTTGTTTGCTAATAATCTATTTATAGATATGTATATATACGTAATAAGAGGAAGTTGAAGTATTAATATTTAATAATGAATGATTTTTTTTTTTTTTTTTTTATATTTAAATAAAATAAATACACATTAAAGAATTTATTTGATTTTTCTTCACAATGTTTTATATTTTTTGGTGTAAATATTATTTCATTATCATTATCTTTATTGTCATCTGCCATGATTTTTTATTATATTCGTTTTGTTTTATTAAAAAAACTTTTTTTTTTTTTTTTTTTAACAATACAATTATATTAAAATTTTATAAAATGGGAATGGTTCAAATCAACCAAATTTTATTTGAAAAAAAAAAATCAAAAAAAAAAATCAAAAAAAAAAAAAAAAATTAAAAAAAAAAAATCAAAAAAAATCAAAAAAAAATCAGTCATTTTGTAATCAAAATAATAATTTTATTTTTATTTTTATTTTTGTAATCAATTATTTATTTATTAGTTTTTGTATTTTTATTTGTAAATATTTAGGAAAAAAAAAAAAAAAAAAAAAAAAAAAAAACAAATGTCAAATTTAGGAAAATGTACTAGATGTCAAAAAACTGTTTACTCTCAAGAAGGTTTTATTGCAGTAAAAGTTCCATTCCACCGTTCTTGTTTTAAGTAAGTTATAAAATTAAGAAATCAATTTATAGTATAAATATTTATATTTACGTATTAACATAATTTTTTTATTTTTTTTTTATTTTTTTTTTTTTTTTTTTTTTTTTCACCAGATGCGAAGTTTGTAATTGGCAATTAGTTTTAACAAATTATAAATCAATTAATGGTAAAGTTTATTGTGCAAATCATTATCCAGTTGGTGGTTTATCAGTTACACCAGAAAAAACACATACAACATCAGATGACCTTGTAATGAAGAATGCTTTGAATGCACCTCGTGTTGAGACAGTAAATGAACAATTAAGAGGTGGAAATGAAAAGCCACAAACCAGTACTGATGATTTAGTTACAAAGAATGCTTTAAATGCACCAAAGAGTAATTTAGTAAATAATCAAGTTAGAGGTACATCAGATTCTGCACCACTCACAAGTGCTGATGATTTAGTTACCAGAAATGCATTAAAAGCACCCAAGAGTGATTTAGTAAATAATCAAGTTAGAGGTACATCAGAAATGGGCCCTCAAGCTGGTATCGACATAGTTACAGCTAATGCGCTCAAAGCACCAAAATTAGAGACAATGTCAGGTTATCAAAAAAGTGTACAAAATTAGAAACAATGTCAGATTATAAAAAAAGTGTACAAAATTAAATAAAATAAAAAAAAAAAAAAAAAAAAAAAGAAAAGAAAAAAAAAAAAAAAAGAAATGTTTCAAATTTTCAAAATGTATATATATTTAAATCATTTTATTTATTTATTTATTTTTTATTTTTTATTTTTTATTTTTATTATTTACCACTTGTCAATTTTCATAGTACCTTTTTCAGATAAATTTGTATAAAATTTAAATGCTTTGTCTAATTGATGTGGTTCATGTCCCATATGATTTTTTAAACAAATTTGACGAGAAGTTTCAAGGTATTCCATGAGTATTGGTTTATAGATTGGATGAGCACAATTTTGAATGATAACTTTAGCACGTTCATAAGGTGCCAAACCACGAATATCAGCTAAACCTTGCTCGGTTACAATGATATCAATGTCGTGTTCTGTATGATCGATATGAGAGGCGAAAGGAACGATACAACTAATACCATGTGGATCAGT
>NC_007091.3:367482-372482 GCF_000004695.1 Dictyostelium discoideum AX4
TTCTCAATTAAGGGTTTAGAAACATTCTTCTCTATAATTAATCCAAATGATTTAACATTTTTCAATTATGTTATTGGTGTTAATAATCTTGATTTAACCAAAAAACCAAACTCATCAGTGGATGAATTAATTTATTTCTTTGATTATTTAGATTCTTGTTGGAGTTCCCTAATGAAATCATCCAATCAAAATTCAAAACCAATCCCATGGGGTTTATTATTAAGTAATTTAATTAGATGGTATGATTCAAATACAATCGAGGCATTAATTAACAATATACTTTAAAAATCAATTTTCAAGTTTGGATACTTTAGATTGTATAACAATGTTTTTCATACCAAATCAAATCACTGGATGTATTGATTATGATAAATTATCATTATTCTTAAAGTATCATGGTTCTACTACTATGGGAATCGATTTCAAAAAAAAGTCAACTTCAATAATGTCAAACTTTTTCCATAGATGGGATTCATTATGTCGTAAAGAGAATTCCATTGAAGAAAGAATTAAATCAATTCATTATTTAACTTCAAATGAAAATATTTATCAACATGTTTTCATAATTAATTCAACAACAACAAATTATCAAGTTGAAAAAGAAAAGAATATGCTTTCAACTATTGAATATCTTATTTCAAATGATTTATTAGATTCATTTGGATATAACTTCATATTTATAATTATTGAAACAATTTCAAATATTGTTAAAGAAAATAATAAATATCATTGTTTACATGAAAATATAATTACAGAGTTAGAATTTCTTGAACTTATTAAATTAATACTTTTAAAATCAAAAGGAACTCAAAGAGAACGACCAATTAAAACTCATATTAAAGAAGTTTCAAAATCAAATGAATTCTATAAGATTTTATTATTTTTTGAAAATAAAGAAACCAACTTTGGTCAATTCTTTCAATCAATTGAATTTAAAGAATTTAAATCATTGGAAACAAAATTGGATATGATTGATAAAATGTTTTTAAATGAAAATAATGTTATCAAAATACTCAAATTGGGTTATCCAGAGTATTTATTGGATTTATTTACAAGGAAACCAAATTTCAATTCAATTTAAAAATCAGACTCAAAAGGTGTTGGTTTTATTTAATTGGTGAAATTAATAGTTTGTTAGCACAATCATGTGGTGTTAGAATATATGAACAACTCTTTGATCTTCTTATCCTTCCAAATCAAGAATTTCAAATTTTATTAGGTAGTGCAATCTTATTCAATAGAACTGATGTCACCCAATTTCTCTTTGAAACATTTGATGTAACCCCAGGTCAACATCAATTTTTCTTTGAGGTTTTTACCTATGGTTCTATTTGGTTATTTAAAGAATATTCAGAAATCTTCAAATATGATCCTTTTGCATACAGAAAAAAAGTTACCTTTAATCGTTTTAGTTGTCCCAAATTATCATTAGATAATATCATTAATGAATCTTTGATTAATGGTCATGTAGGTTTATTCAAAGAAATCTTAAAGAATTTTCCAACACATAAGTATGAAATAACTAGAGATACAATTTGTTTAATCATACAAAATGGTTATCTAAATGTAGTTATTATTTATTTAGTATTGGTAAATTAGTTGATATAGTTGGTATCATTAGAGATAAAAAATTTTTAATTAATTCTCGTGGTAAAGAAATTCCTGATCAATTATTAATAATATAGTTGAAAAACAACTTGAACAAAAACGTCTCAAACAAAAACAAAAACAACTTGAACAAGAACAAGAAGAACAACTCGAACTACAAAAACAAAAGCAAATTGAACAACAAATAAAACAAATTTTCCTCCTAAAAAAACAACAACATCAACAAAATCATTTTTTGTTAACTCTTTTCAAGTCTTATATTAATAAAAAGAGATTATTAGAAGACCTATCTGTTGACCATGAAAATAATAAAAAACAAAAATCAGAGGAAAATAATAATAATAACAATAATCCAAATAATAATAATAATAATAATAATAATAATAATAATAATAATAATAATAATAATAATAATAATAATAATAATAATAATAATAATAATAATAATAATAATAATAAATAAATAATAAATAATAATAATAATAAATAAATAATAAATAATAATAATAAATAATAAACAATAAATAAATTCAATTTTTATTCTTTAATACTTTTTTATTTTTATTTTATTTATTACTATTTATATTATTAGGTTTTTTTTTTTTTTTTTTTTTTTTTTTTTTTTTTTTAATTTGAAAGTGAAATTGATTGAACTCTAATAATATCACTATTTGAATCATCATAACCAGATAGAGTAATAGCATAGAATTCATTTCTATAGAATCTTTGAAGTGGAACGCTAATTGTATTGTATGAATCACCATCATCAATAAATGATGAATCAATGTATGGTTCTAATGAAATTGAGAGTGGAATTTTTTCACCTTTGGTTAAGAGGTTAACTTGAGTATTTGAAATGATTTCTTTAAAACCTAAAATGTTGATGTTGAGGGTTCTTTTGCCTTTACTTGATAAACAATTGGATCCAGTTGCACATTTAAAGAATAAAACATTTCCAAGTATTGGTCTAGTTTCATAATATTCAACCTCCTTCTTTGAATATGGACCCCAACTTGCACTTGAGAATTCTCTTTCCAATTTACCATCTCTCATAATATATTGGAAAATGGTTGATTTATGTTTTCTGGACTCTTCTGCTGCAGCTTTTCTCTCTATATCACGTTGCATTTGTTCTCTTTCTTTTTCTCTTTGCAATTCAAGATACTCATCATTTTGTCTCTTTCTTCTTATGGCTTGTTCTTCTTGATCTCTTTGTCTTTCTTCTCTTTGAAGTTCTTCACGAGATGGTCTTTGTGGGTATTCTTCTCGAGATGGTCTTTGTGGTTCATGGTAATGATATGCACCTCCACTGGAAATCATTATATCAGCACATGTTAAATAATATTCCTTTGGATTAAACTCCCAGAAAAATTGAAGAATATATAAACCTGGAGAAATATCCATTGGTAAATCAAAACATGCAGTACATGTTGCATTATTTGTATTTTCATAATATTTTGTACAGTTTCCAAATGGGCTTGAATGGATTGAATTTTGGAAGAATACATCTTGACTTGGATCTGCGGGCTAATTTTTAAAAATTAAAAAAAAAAAAGAATTTTAAATAATCAATAAATGTAAAAATTAATAATTAAAATAATAATAAAAATAAACATACAGCATCTGATGTCATTTTTGGAGAAAGGTAGAAACTAACGGTACCAGCTCTTAATGCAGTCGCATGGTTTCTTGCTGGCCATTGTGGGCAAATCTTTTGACCTAATTAAAATAAAAAGAAAATTCAAAAAAAAGTAAGTAAAAAGTTTTTTAAAAAAAAAAAAAATTAAAAAATTATATATACCAGCTTGGAAATTTCCCATTGGATGTTTTGAACTATAAAGATTGGTAATTGAAGAACTTCTTCTTTGTGCTGGGCCACATGATTGACCCAATTCAGTTGGGTATGGTTTTGTGAATTTACCTCTTTGGAATAAGAAACCATCGCCTTGTTGTTCATAAAATCTATAGTTTCTTGGGTATGCTGCACATGAATTTGAACCAAAATCCCAATCCACACATTTCATAAATGAATGTGATTCAATTTTACCAAATAATAATACAAGTAGTACTGTTAAAAATAATATTATTTTTTTCATTTTAAAAAAAATATTTAAAACAATAAAAAAAAAGATTTTAACTATTATTAACTAATAAAAAAAATATAAAAAAAATAATTAAAAAAAAAAAAAATAATAATAATAATAATTAAATCTCGGTTTATTTTTTTAAAGAAAAAATAAAATTTGTAGATTTCATTAAAAAATAATTAAAGAAAGATTGTTAAAAAAAAAAAGAAAAAAAAACCATTATATTTGGTGATTGTATAAATCCATTGGGGGTATTAATATATTTTTAATATAAAAAATAATAATAAATAAATAATATAAAAATAAACACATTAAGCAATAGCATAGCAGAAATGTGTTAAATAAAAACCCCAAAATACCAATATTTACCCCAAAATTATCATTTTACCACTACATTATTTGAACATAAAAAAAAAAAAAAAATAGTGGCACTTTCATATTAAAACAGATAATATAATAAAATAGTTTTTTTTATTAAAATTTAAAATAATTTTTTTATAATAGAATTAAAGAATGAAACATTAATAATTTTTTTAAAAAGATAAGATCTTTTTATTTGTTCAAAAATATTTTATGATTTTTATTATTTGAGGTGATCCTTTGTTTTCAGTATTGATAAAAATTCATTTTCATTAAGGATGTGATGCCTCCTTATAATTTTATTTTTTCTCCTATTAAAATATTCAATGTAACCATTCCGATTTTTTTTTTTTTTTTTTTTTTTTTTTTTTTTTTTTTTTACCCAAAAATTAATTAAGAATTTAATTAATTGGCTCCATTTATACCCAAGTGGGCTTTAAATCTGTTTTTTAAAGTTTTATATAAATATGATTTTCTTTTTTTTTTTTTTTTCATTATTATTATTAATTATTTTTAATATAATAAATTGTTTTTTTTTTTTTTTAATCTAAAAATAAAATTTTGTTTAGGGCTTTTATTATAATAAAATAATACCCCTTTTACCATTTTCTTATTTTAAATATGTCCTGATTGGGCAATTTTCATTTTTGGCTTTTGGATTTTACCAAATATAGTAAAAATTTCTTTTTTTTTTAATTTCAAATAATTTAAAATTGAAAAATGATTGAGTACAAACAGAGTAAACTTTTTTTAAAAAAAAATGATTATAATAATCATCATCAAAAAGCAAAAGTAAGAAAAAATAAAGAAAGAAATAACAAATAGAAAAAAAAAGTAAATCTCTCTAACAATTAAAAAGAATTAGATAAATAGTTTTTTCCCAAATAAAAATGGTTTACATTCAATTATAATCTAGATTATAATAATAATAATAATAATAATAAT
>NC_007091.3:377482-397482 GCF_000004695.1 Dictyostelium discoideum AX4
TTTACGTTCAATCTCGTGATGCAATTATCTCTGGTTCACATCCATGTTCCTATGAGGAAGCCGTTCAATTTGGTGCTCTCCAATGTCAAATTCAATTGGGTAATCATAATCCAAATCTTCATAAACCAGGTTACTTAAAGATCAAAGAATACTTCCCACCATCATTCCACAAAAAGAAAGATGCTGAAAAAGATATCTACAAAGAATTTAGAAAACTCACTGGTATGTCTGAATCAAATTCAAAATTCAGATATGTTCAATTATGTCGTTCTTTAAAAACTTATGGTATTACTTTCTTTTTAACAAAAGTAAGTTTTTTTATTTTTATTTTTATTTTTATTTTATAAATTTAATATTAATTTTAATTATTATTATTATTATTATTATTATTATTATTATTTATTATTTATTTATTTATTATTATCTTTAGGAAAGAGTTAAAGGTCAAAAGAAACCAGTACCAAAATTATTAGGTATTACAAGAGATTCAATTTTACGTTTAGATGCAGAGACTAAAGAAGTTGAACATGAATATCCATTGAATCATTTACGTAGATGGGCTGCATCACCACAATCATTTACATTGGATTTCGGTGATTATGAAGATGATTACGTTAGTGTTATCACAACTGAAGGTGAAGCCATTTCACAATTGTTAAGTGGTTACATTGAAATCTTGATGAAGAAAAGAAAGGATACTGGTACCGTTATCGATGAGAATGAAACTGATATTGCCAACGTTGAGAGTGTAGGTAGAATTCGTGGTCAAACCTCTCAAGCTACAACAAGTTCATCATTGAGTGGTTATGATGGTAATGGTGGTCGTGAAGGTCAATACTCTGCTCCAGGTCAAGCCATTGGTTATAGAGGTGGTTTGGGTGGTCCATTATCAATTAAAGTCACCAATATCGACAGTGCTTCCGCTGCCGTTGCAAATCTTCTCAATGAGATGGAACTTGATCCAAACGCTGTCATTGGTCAAAAGAGTTCACTTACCCCTCAACAATGGAGACAACAATTGGCAATTCATGCCAAGGCCGTTGCCGCCGCCGCTGGTAAACTCTTGGGTAACCTCAACAATCCAAATGGTATGGACAAGAATCAAATGGATTCAAATGCTCGTGATGTCGCTTTAACTATCGATCAATTGGTACATGCTGCTCGTGCCGCTTCAATTGCTTCAGGCGAAGATCCAGATGGTGAAATGCCATTATTTGATGGTGCAAAAGCTGTCGCTGAATCAATTAGTAAACTCTTAAAAGCCACCAAAGATCTCTCATCAAATCCAAATGATGAGAATGCTCGTAACCTCATTGCTCAAGCCGCTGATCAATTGAAATTGATGACCTCTTATTTGGATGGTGCTTGCAATGGTGTCATCACTGATTCCGGTACATTAAGACTCTTGATGGAAGCTGGTAAAGCCATCGCTATCGCCACTCAAGATTTAGTTAATCAAGCAAATGTCGCCATTCAAGATATCAATGATCCAATCAGAAAGAATCAACTCAACATGGCAATTGATGAAACCATGAAAGCTGGTATTCATGCTTCTGCAGTCTCTCAAGCTTTGGCTGCCACTATCTTGGATCCAAATTGCAGACAACAATTTAACACTGCCGCTAAAACCGCTCAAGATACCAATAACTACCTCTTAAGTGCCGCTAAAGCCGCTCAAATGGATCCAGCTCTCTTGGAGAAACTTCGTGCCTCTGCTAAATCAATCGCTGAAGCTTACGCTAGTCTAATTCAATCCGCTGATTTGGCTCAACCAAAATCTGGTGATGATGTTGAATTCACTTCTGCCTCAAAAACCATCTTATCAGCTGCCGCTCAATTATTGGGTTCTCAAGGTAAATCCGATAATATCATGCAACAAGCTAAAGTCATTGAAGAGGCTATGGGTCATTTAATCGCTGGTGCTCGTAGAGCCGCCTTGAAAACTGATGATCCAGGTGTAAGAGATCGTCTCATTCAATGTTCAAAAGCAGTTGCTGAAGCCGTCAGAAATTTAATGGAAATCGCTCAAGATAGTGCAGATAATCCAGAGGATAAAGTTTTGTTTGCCAAATTACAAGAATCATCAAAGAGAGTCGCCACTGCCGTTAAACAATTGGTTGGTGATGCTGGTAAGGAAAGTGCATTCCAATTACTTCGTACCAATGCAAAATTGGCTTGTGCTGCCACAACTGGTCTTATGAATACAAGTAGACAATCCATGTTACAAGGACATCTCTCTGATCAAGAATCTAATAAATTATTGTTGGCTTGTGTTCAAGCTGGTCCAGCCATTACCAATCTCTTAAATTCAATTACAAGTAGTCAAAAAGCACCAAATGATCTTCCTGCTCAAAATCAATTAATCGAGGTTGCCAGAGTTAGTGCACCAATCGCTTATCAAGTTGTTGCCGTTGCTAAAGGTGCAATTCCACATTTTACAGATCAACATTCCAAACAAGAGGTATCAAACTCTTCAAACACAGCCTCTGATGCCATTAGAGCTCTATTGGATGCCATTGGTGATTTAACATCTGCCGTTGGTCAACAAGAATTTGATGATGCCTTGGATACCGTTCAAGCCTTAGAAGCCGATATGGAATCAAGCACTATGTTGGTACAAGCTGGTACTACTCATCAAATTCCAGGTCAAACTAGAGAGAATGCTTTGGAATTATTAAACGTTGCCGCTAGAGCATTGGGTTCATCCGCTAAACAAGTATTACTTCAATATAAAACCTCACCAGAGAAATTGGGTGAAACTTCAAAGGATTTAGCTACCTCTGTCTCACAAGTTACCAATGCTGCCAAGAGTGTTTGTTTCACCACTCAAAATCGTTCCGTTCAAAAAGCTGTATTGGGTGCTGCCAAACAAATCACTACCGAATCAACTAATCTTGTAAGTTGTGCTCGTGCCGTTAGTTCAAATCCAGGTGATCCATCATTAGAGTCTGCTTTACAATCATCAGTTAAAGCCATCGCCGAAGCATTGGCCAACTTGTTAACCACATCCAAAGGTGGTGATCCAGGTGGTAAAGATTTGGATGATGCCATTGAAGCCATCAAAAATGATACCAAGCGTATCAACAATCCACCAGTTAATTTAGGTGGTGAAGGTGGTGTAAACTCTGAGAAAGCAATCTCATCAAGTAAAGCATTGGTTGGTGCTGTTAGTCAAGTCGCAGCCAACGCTAGAAGTAATCCATCAGCATTGGGTGCTTCTGCTCGTACCACATCAACCACTTTCACTTTATTGGTCGATACTATTAATCTTTGTACAGGTACCATTGTAAATAAACAATTGGCAATTGAAATTGTTAAAGGTGGTCAATTATTAGGTATTGAAACCATTAAATTACTCCAAGCAAGTAGATTTGCCGCTAGTAGACCAGGTGAAGGTGAAGGTGAATTAAATCAAACACAACAATCCGTTTCAAACACTGTCAAACAATTAATTTATAATATTCAAAGTTCAGTACCAGGTCAAGCTGAAATCGCCGATGCTCTTGAAATTGTTAAACAAGCTATTATCGCTTTGAACTCAAGTGAAAGTTCAGGTAGTCGTCCAAATGCATTGGAATCACTCACTCAGGCCGCTAAAAACTTGGCTGATTATACCGCTCAAGTCGTTCAATCCAAAGGTAACTCTGAGAAAATGGGTACTCAATGTAAGAGTGCATCTGAATCATTGAAGGATGTTGTCGAGTATACTAAAGCATCACTTTCAACCGCTGAAGGTCATCCAGATTCAATTAAAACTCTTGCCTCTAAAGTCGATGATTCAAGCAATGCCCTCTTCAACTCTTGTAAAAAGACTGGTCAATTATCAGATCAAGACAAAAAGAATGCCGCCCTCGATGCAAAGAATTTGGCTTTATCTGTACCAAATTTAATGGGTGCCGCAAAGAAAATCTCTGCTTCACTCGTTCAATCAAATCCAGAGAAATCCAAAGATATCCTTTTGGTTGCTCAAAATATTACCATTGCCACTAGTAAATTGGTAAACATCGCTAAATCAGTTGCAAGTGGTCAATCTCAAGCTGATGTTTCTCAATTGGCAGCCACCAAGAAAGAGGTTTCCGAGTTGATTAGTAAACTCTTAAATGCTACCAATGGTCATGATCAAGATGCCACAACCATCTCTATTGATTTGGATTCATTGTCAAAGAGTGAACAAGCTCTTTTGGATGCCTCAAGATCCACCGCTAACTACATGTCACAATTTATGGCAATTGGTAAAACCATTTCAACCGGTACTAAAGATCCAAATGTTCATCAACAATTTAGTGGTGCCGCTCAAAATGTTTCATCTGGTGTTCAACAATTGTTAAGTGCTATCAATGGTATGAAACCAGAGCAAAAGGATTTGGATGAGTCTATTGAAATCATTCAAAATGCCGTTGTCGATTTAGATTCTGCAACTTTGAATGCTGCCATTGGTTTACTTGAAAACACTGCACCAGTCGGTAAAACCGCCCAAGTTTGTCAAGAGGAATTGGTTGATATCAGTAGAGAATTGGCTACCTCAATGAAAACTTTCTTGGCTGCACCAAAACAAGATCCAACCAATTTAGGTCAATCAGCTAAAGATACTGCAAACATTCTTCCAAAGATTGTAAATATCAGCAAACAATTAGCCTCACTCACCACCAATCCTGATATTAAACAAACTCAATTACTCTTGAGTAAGAAATTGGCTGACAATATGTTAGAGTTAATGATTAGTGCCAAGAGTGGTGATGTTAGTGATAGTAAACAAGCATTCAATGCCTCTCAATCAATCGCTGATATTTTAACCTCTGTCAAGGGTGGTGTTATGCAATCTCGTGATTGTGATGAATCCATTCAAATTATTGGTAAATCTAAAGAAAACCTTCAAAAACCAGCCAATGATACTCATGGTAAGACCTATCAACAATATCGTGATGAAATGACTGAAATCGCTAAACAATTGGCTTTGGGTGTATCACAATTAGCAAATTCTGCCAAATCAAAACCAGAGGAAATCGGTTCATCTTCATTAAAAATCGCTTCCATCATCCCACGTTTAGCTGAAACTGCTCGTTCAACTGCTGCCGCCACTAATGATGTTGCTGCCAAGAAGAAATTAATCGATTCTACAACCGGTATCATTGATGCAACTTCAAACATTATCTCTGATGCTAAATTAGCTTCTGCCGATCATAAAAACACTCAACTCCAACAAAAGATTTCAAACAATTTCAAAGATATCACTACCCAAATTGCAAATCTTATTGCTGCCTTAAGAGCTGGTGCTACCGCTGATCGTGATATTGAAAACGCTTGTAATGAAGTTAATCATGTCACCACTGATTTAGATGCCGCTTCATTGTTTGCCGCTGCTGGTCAAATTGATATCGATACCGATGGTCATACCACTCAAAACATTCAAGAACAAGTTGGTAAATTGGCTCAAGATCTTAAAGACTCAAAGAATCAATTGGCTGAAGCAAGTGGTAAAACCATTGAAGATGTTGGTACATCCGCTAAAGCTACCGCTAGTATCAATCAAAAATTGGCTCATGCTACCAAAGTTTGTGCTGCTCTCACAAGTGATTCTACCACCCAACAAAACTTATTAAGTGCTGCTAGAACCGTTAGTAGTAATCTTCAACAAACCATTAGTGCCTCAAAGAATGCTCAAAAGAATCCAAACGCTGGTAACAAAGCCATCTTGGATAAATCATCACAAGAGTTGGAGGAATCAATTGATAGTTTAGCAAACTTGGTTCAATCATCAACCACAACCAAAGGTATTTCAGAGTTGGAAGGTGTATCAAGTGAAATTCGTAAACAATTGGCTGCTTATGATAGTGCAACCGCCAATGTCAATGCAAATGCCACCGCTGAAGATGTCGTTAACTCTGCCAAGAATTTAGCTGAATCCATTGCTTACCTCGTTTCAAGTTGTAACAATTCACCAGAGGATATCGCCGAAGCTTCCAAAGGTACAACCTTGGCCATTAAGAGTTTATTAGCCAATGCCAAAGGTGCCTCTGTTTTAACTGATGATGCTGTCATTCAACAAAATGTTACTGAATCCGCTAAAGCCGCCGCTCAAACTGTTTTGAAATTAATTCAAGCCGCCAAACAACAACGTAATGATCCATCAAATCCAGCCCATCAAAATAAATTATCAGAGATTTCATCAGAGGTCGTTGAATCCATTAGCACTTGCGTAAATGCTGCTGAAGATTTACCAGAGGGTAAGAGAGCCAAGCTATTATTTGCAGCTGGTGAATCACTCGAAGAAACCGCTGAAAAAGAATTGAAAGCTGCTGCTGCCATCATTGAAGAAGCCACTGCCGCTTTACTCAATGCCAAGAAAAAGAGAGAACAAAATCGTATTGCTTCAGGTATTGATGAGGCTGGTATTGATGAATCCATCCTCGAAGCTGCTAGAGCAATCACATCAGCAACTGGTGTTTTGGTTCAATGTGCTACCAATGTCCAACATGAATTGGTTTTAGCCGGTAAAGTAGGTAACAAAGGTAACATGTATCGTCGTGATCCAACATGGGCTCGTGGTTTAATATCTGCCGCTCAAGCAGTAGCTGGATCTGTCCAAGGTTTAGTACATAGTGCCAACTCTTCAAGCCAAGGTAAAGTTGATGAGGAGCAATTGGTCGCTTCAGCCAAAGGTGTCGCAGCAGCAACTGCACGTCTCGTAACTGCAAGCAGAGCAAAGGCTGACTTGAACTCTGCTTCCAATTCACAATTGGCTCAAGCCGCTAAACAAGTTTCAAATGCCACAGCTGCATTGGTAGAAGCCGCCAAACAAGTCAATGAAGAACCAGAGGTTGAATTCGATACTACTAACTTATCAAACGCCCAAATCATCTCCAAGGAAATGGATCAACAAATTCAAATCTTGAAATTAAAGAAAGAACTCGAACAAGCCGAAAAGAAATTATTCTCAATCAGAAAGAAAGAGTACAGTGATCAAACTGGTAATCCATCACCAGCAAAAGACTCTGATAATAAACCAACCACTTCAATCTCTGTTGGTATCACACCAACCAAGAGAACAACTCAAGCTTCACCACCATCACCACCATTAACTCCAACTCAACAAGCCGCTGGCACCCCAACTTTACCACCAAGACCATTAATGAAGAAACCAGCTCCATCTCAAGCCCCATCTTCACCAGTCGCTCCAGTTTCTGCTCCAGTTTCAAAACCATCACCAAAACCAGCACCAAAACCAGCTGCTCCAACTGCTGCCGCTCCAAATAAAACTTATACCCTTGAAGAATTAAAAAAGAAACCAGCAAACATTGATCATAGTAATTTAGAAATTTATCTTTCCGATGAAGAATTTAAAGCTGTATTCAATTGTGAACGTTCTGAATTAGCTGCTATGCCAACCTGGAAGAGAAATAATATAAAAACTAAACTTGGTTTATTCTAAAAAAAAATAATAATAATAATAATTAAAAAAACTAAAAAAAAAAAAAACACTAATAATTTAAAAAAAAAAAAATATATAACATTAAATTAAATAAAGTAAAATTGATTGATTGTACACTAAAAATAATATTTTTTTTTTTATTTTTTTATTTTAAAATAATAAAGCAACGAAAATGAAAATAGAAATAATTGAAATTTCTAATTTGTTCGAATTTGATTTAGCCAAGCCACAAACTTCTTGGGCACATTTTATAATTAAATAACCATTTGCCGATTATTCATTATTTAAATTTCTAGTTCTATTGTTAAATCTTATAATTTTTTTTTATTTTATTATAAAATTCAAAAATTTAATAAACTATAAACTGATAAAATTTTTTTTTTTTTTTTTTTTAAAATTTCCAAAACACTTAATATTTTTTTTTTATTTTTTAATTTTTTTATTTTTTCTTTTAAGTACTATTGAAAAAGAAAAGAATGGAAGGTGTAATTTATGAAACACTGATAAAAGATTATGGTGAAATAGAAAAAACAGGAACATCTATTATTGAATTTCTATTAATACTATCAATTAATGGTGTTTATATTGCAAGAGAACAACTCTTTAATTATTTCATTTATTGTAAAAAACTTTATAGTAACCAACCAACACAAAAAACAAAAAATGATTTAGATTCACAATTTTTATATGGTTTGAATTATAACCAATACCTAATATTATCAACATTTATTGAAAAACTAAGTAATATTAACTCAAATAAAATGCAAATAATATATAATCATCAAAAAAATAATATAAACCAACCAACCACAAGATTTGACTCTGCAATGTTTTTAATAATTGAAAATAATAAAAATCATCATCATCATATTTCAAATTCACTTTTAATTAATAATAATAATGATAATGATAATAATAATAATAATAATAATAATAATAATAATAATAATAATAATAATAATAATAATAATAATAATAAAAATAATAAATTGATAGAAATTAAAAATATTGAAGATGGTTTTTTAAAAGTTTGGAGAAATTTAATTATTAGAAATGAAATTTTAATATATTTAAGAATATTTAAAAATTTTTCAAATAAAAGAATTGTTATAAATTCAAATGATATTAAAAATTTTAAATATAGAAATTATTTAAATTCAGTTGTATTATATTTAAATAATACTGGATTTGATGGTGATATATTACCTTTAAATATTACAAATTTAGAGATTATGAATAATGGTTTAAATGGTTTAATTATATTAAAAGAGAATTGTATACCAAAATCAGTGAAATCATTAAGATTCAATTGTTTTTTAGATAATTCAATACCATTAAAAAACATATTTAATTTGAATTCTATAACATCACTTGAGTTTATACAAAACTTTAATATATCATTAGGTGATTGGTTACCAAAATCATTAAAACATTTAATGCTTGGAAGTAGTTTTAATAAGAGAATAGAGTTTGGTCAATTACCAAATTCATTAACATCATTAATATTTAAAAATGATTGTAATTGTTTAATTTCGCCAGGATCAATACCAAATTCAGTTAAAACTTTGAATTATTCATATAAAGGTTTGAAATCAGTTAATGAAAAAATTCCAAATTCAACCACAACTTTAGAGTTTATAAATGATTTTGAAATTTCAATTAGACCTGGTTTAATACCAAGAAATGTGTCAACCATTGTATTCGATTATAAATTTAAAGGTAAGATCGCCTCGAATTCATTTTCAAAGAATCTAACAAGTTTATCATTCAATCAAGGTTATTCTAGAACCATTTTACCCTCTGATATAATACCACCAGAATCAATTACACATTTACGTATTAATCAAGATATAATTTCAAAGGGTTTCATATTTAATTGTTATTTTAATAAATTAAAATCTCTAGAATTAATAGGTGTTGATTCAATTACACCCAATTTAATACCATCTGGTTTAACAATTTTAAAACTTCGAAATTTTTATGCTCCATTTTCCTCTCTAGATTTTTTACCACAAACCTTAACATCGTTAACTTTGGAAAGAGTAAATAGTGAAATCACTTTTAATATTGGTGATTTTCCAAACTCTTTAACTCAATTGTCTTTGGGTGATTATTGTAAACCTTTGGATTTCAATATTTTACCTCCAAATTTAAAGACACTTTATTTACCTTCATGTGACATAAAATTAAAAATTGATAATGGTGAATTCAATTCTTTACCTCCAACAATGGAACATATTTATTGCCATATGGGAAATTATAGTATTTTAAATAATTTAGATTTAACAATATTTTCAAAATATATAAAAATTATAGCTAATTAAAAAATAAAATAAAATTAATAAAATAATACGTGTATTATTTAAAAAAAAAAAAAAAAAAAAAAAAAAAAAAAAAAAAAAAAAAAAAAAAAAAAAAAATGAAAAAAAATAGTTTTTATAAAAATAAATCTTTATTTTCTTTTTTTTTTAATATTAGTTTTTAAAATATCCACTAGTGGTATAATGATTTATAAAAAAAAAAAAATAGCTTTATTAATTTATAAATAAAAATATGATTCATTTAAATATAGATTATTTGGGTGTGATTCAAACATAAAATTATGGTGCATTCTATAATTTCGACCAAAAAATATATGCAATCATTCCTTGAAATTGCTCTAAATTAAAATTTAAAAAATAAAAAAATTCTAAAAAAATAAAAAATTCTGAGCTTAAAAAATTAATATTTTTTTAAAAATTTACATATCAAAAATTTAAAAAAAAAAATTTAAAATAAAAAAAAAAAAAATTTCTTTTAATTAATTTTGATATTAATACATATAAAGAATAAATAAACCTTTCAATCATTTAAAAAAAACAAAACAACCAAATTTAATAAAAAAAAAAAAAAAAAAAAAAAATTAATAATAAATAATTTCCAAAAAAAAAAAAAATACCAAATTAAATAAAAAATGAAAAACTATAATAATTACACAACCAAAATAAAATGTAACGATAAAAATGAAATTGGAAACGATATATTATTTTTTAAAGTATGGAGAAATATAGTAATTAGAAGAACAATATCAAAATTTTTGAAACAATCATTTTGTGAATTATTTTCCAATTTAATAAAAATATATATTGAAAATTATCAAAAAAACAAGAACCAATTTTTTTATTATTTTCAAAATCTATATTCACTTCCTCCCCATTGGGAAATTGTATATTCTAATCTCCAACATCCTCTTATTTTTTTATTTGGAAATTGTTATAAATTTAATGAACAACCATTAAAATTAGATTATAAAAAAAACCTAAAAGTAGCCAACAAGGAAAATAATAAACAAACAAAGTTTAATAAAAATTTTAAAAATAAAAAATCAAATTTTAAAAATAATCAAATAAATATAAAACCAATTTTACACTAAAATAAAATTAATTAATTTCTAAATAAAAAAAAAATTAATTAATTTATCACGCCCACACAACAAATCAATATTTTTAAATTATTATAAATATAATTAATTGTCTTTTTTTTTTTTTTTTTTTAATTTAAAATGTATATATTTATTTTATTTATTATTATTTTTTTTTTTTTTTTTTTTTTTTTTTTTTTTTTTTTTTTTTTTTTTGGTTTAATTATTATTTATTATTTTTTTTTTTTTTTTTAAATTCTACCATCTAATCTATCTTTCATCTTTTTATAAGATTTATGTTCTTGTTGTTCAGATTGAAGTTCAGACATGATTTGTTTTCTCTTCTTTTCATTTTCTTTTCTTTCTTCAGTTGCTTTTTTGAATTTCTCAGCTTGAATGAATTGATTATCTTTAACGATTTCTCTTAAGGCACCTTTAGTTTCTTTTTTAATTAAAGCCTTCATTTTGGCAGTATGATTTCTTTCAGCATCAGGATCTTTGTTAAAGAAAGAGAATACTTGATTGAAACGTGGATTGAATTGACGTAATGTTTGAGGTTTACTTGTTAATAGAATCAATGGTTTTCTCTTATTGATAATTTCTTTATTAATTGAATCAATCAATTGTTTTAAAGAATTTATTTTTTCAATCAATTTCAAATTCATTGTATTTGTATCTAATTTATTTAATAAATTTAAAATATTTGTAAATAAACTTGGCAATGATTCATTAAATTGTGATTCTGAATAAAATCTAATATATTTTTCAAGGAACGAAATTAAATAATTTAAAATATTAATTCTTAATTCATCATTAATTTCTAAATTTGATTTTGATAAATTTGAAAATTCCAATTGAGTTGGTTCAATCTTTTTAATAACATTAATTTGATTTGAAAGTTTTAAATAATTTAATGGTAATAAAATTGTTGGTATTAAAATATTTGTTGAAATTGATGCCCATTGTGAATTAATATTTGATGGGGTAGTGGTAGTAGTGGCAGTAGTGGTTTTTGAATTTTTTGAATTTTTTGGTTTAGTAGTGGTGGTGGTAGTAGTTTGAATTGTTGGTGGATTATGATTTATAAAAGTTGATAATAAACTAATTAAAAGTGATGAAATTTCTGGTGAATATCTTTTTGAAGGTGATAAATAAAAGAATAATAAATTCATAGTGAAAAGTGAAGAGATGATATCATTAGCATTTCTAATTGGACAATGGGAGAGGAAGAAATTCAATGCTTCAATTGTTGGTGTTACAACTGGATGTTGGAAATCAGAAGTTGGGAAAACATTACCAATCAATTTAATAACTAATAACTCTTGTTGATTTGGCCAATAATTTAATTTACTTTGAATTTCCAATTTCTTACAAATACGTTTATAACATGAATTAATTAAATCCTTTGATGTTATACCAGATACAATTGGTACATCTTGAGAAATTTCAAAAATATATTTCGATAAAACATCCAATTCAATCCAATCAATAGGATTTGATGATTCATCTTGGTCATCCTCTTTAATTGGTTTTGCAATATTAATGAATCTTTGATATAAAATTGGTAAATAATCTTTCATTTTATCCTTATTTTGTGGTTTAATTGAAACATGATTACAAACCCCAATACGTGTTAAAATGGTTTCTTTCTCTTCTGATGTTCTATTTAATAACCATTCATCTAATTCTTCAATTGATTTTGGTGTATCAAAGGTAAATGGAATTGTTTCATTAACTTCTTCTTTTGATTTTTTATTTGTTTTTAATTTTTTAGTTGATTTTTCTTCTTCCTCCTCCTCGTCGTCTTCTTGACCTGATAAAATTTCATCATCTTTTAAATCTAAATCAGAATCCTCTTCATCACCTTCTTCACCTTCTTCATCTTCATCACTTTTATCTTCATCATCAGTTTCTAATTCAGATGATTGTTCATTAGTTTGGTCATCTTCACTGTCAGAATTATCTTTATTATTATTATCATCGTCGGAATCAATTTGTGGATTATAGAAAACTGTATCTACACCATTAATATTTAAAACTTCATTTTCATCATCTAATGAATCGGCTGTTAACATTTTTGGTTTATTATCTTTTGCTTTTAATCTATCTAAAACTTTTCTTGGTAAATTTTTATCACTATCTTTAACATTATCATCAGCTTCCAATTCAACGTAATCACCACTTGCTCTCTCTAATCTTTCTTTTTCTTTTTGTTGTAATCTTTCCATCTCTTCTTTCATTTGTTCTTCTTTAGTTTTAGTTCTATCAGTTGCATGTGCCCTACTCTCACCTTGTAATTCATATAATAATTCATCGAAATCGTCATGTGCTTCCTTTGGTTTTTTTGTTGAATCATTAGTTGAATTTGATGATGATGATGAAGCGAATTTTTGTTCATTTGATCTTTGTTCAGCTTGGAATTTTAAGAATGCATCATCTTGTAAATTATTATTATTGCTACTATTGCTATTATTACCATTTGTTAATATTAATTCACCTCTAATTAAATTAAATTCTTCATCTAAATCTCTAGTTAATGCTTCTTTTTTTAATTTTTCTTTTGCTCTTTCAGCTTTACCAATCTTTGATTTTTCAATAATTTCTTGATAAATCTCTTTCTTTGATTTATGTCTATCTTGTCTTTCACCATTACCATTACTATCATCATCACCACCACCAAATCTTTGTCTTTCACTTAAAAACTCTTTTCCAACTTCATCCAATTCATCATCTGATGCGACATAATCATCATTACCTTCAGATAATGACATTGAATTACTACCTAATGAATTACCTAATGATTGACCCATATGTGTTAATTCTTCTTGATCATTATCATTTAAATTATATAAATTTTTATTTCTCTATTTTAAAATAAAAATAAAAATAAAAAAGAAATTTATTAGTAATAATATTTTTTTCTTATATATATATATTAAATAAATAAATATTTACCAATTTTTCTCTTTGAAAACGTGCTAACATTTTATCTTCTTCAGACATTGAAGCATCATTTTCACCAATACGAGCATCAATGAATTTATTTGATTTATTCATTTGATTCATTTCAACTAAAATTGTTTTTTTACGTTTTTCAATTGCATTATATCTTGATTGACCTAAATCACCTGATGCACCTTTAACTTGTCTATTTAAAACTACATGTTTTGTTTTATTAACCTTTCTATCGAATGGATTGACAATCTTTACAACTGGTGTACTTTTTTCAATCTTATTAAATCCATTTGAAATACCACCTTTTTTGGAATTCACTGATTCTGATTTTGATTTCACCATTATATTAAATATATATAATATTAAAAATAATAATAATAGTATTGTATAAAAAAAATAAAAAAATAAAAAAAAATTAATTGAAAAAAAAAAGAAAAAAAAACGAACGACGAAAAAAAAAAAAAAAAAAAAAAAAATTAAAAAAAAAAAAAAAACTTTTTTGGTAAAAAAAAAAAATCATTTTCCATTTTTTTAAGATTTTTATTTTTATTTTTACTTTCTAAAAATAATTTATTATTATTGTTATTATTATTATTAAAATAAATTAAACCCTATTAAATGAAAATGTATTTGATAATAATTGTTTAAGACCTCCCCAATTGGCAGTACTACTATTATTATTATTATTATTATTATTACTATTTAAAATACTTCGATTATTTTGTCTATATTGTTGATATTGTTGACTATTTCTATATGGTTGTTGTTGTTGTTGCTGTACATTTTTAATTCCAAATTGTCTTTTATTATTTGAATTTAATTTTTGTTGTTGTTGTTGTTTTAATGTTTTTGTATTTATTAAGTTATTATTATTATTATTATTATTATTATTATTATTTCTACTATTTGAAACACGTTTCACAGCTATTAAAAATAATATTATTGTAATTGCCATTGGTAATACTCTTTTTATAATTAATTTATTTCTTAAATAGAATAATTTAAATTTCAAATAAACCAATTTAAAATTATTAAATATAAAATAAAGTAATTTCTTAAAATTACCAAATAAAACCCTATTAATTGCTAATTTTAAACTTTTTAAATCTCTAATTGATAATATCTCATGTATTGATTCATTAATTATATCTTTAATTATTGATATATTTGATTGTGTTTTTATTGGTAATTGTTCTTGTTCTTGTTGTGGTTGCGATGAATTATTTAATTCTTGTTGTTGTTGATGTTGTTGTTGTTCATTGATTAATTGTTTTTCTAATTGTTGTTGTTGTTGTTGTTGATTTTGTTGTTGTAATTTTTCAGTTTCTCTTTTTAATTGTAATTCTCTTTGATTCTTTTCTTCAAATTCTCTAATTTGTACCATTTCATATAAAGCCTTTATGAAACCATTCTTTTTCCAATCTGAAAGATAGCTATCATTTTGTAATAATGATATAGATTCATTAATTTCATTCATTCTAAACATTACATGAAATATTAATAACTCTATCAATTGTTCATATTGATCTGATTTAAATTCATTTCTATTCCTTTTTAATGCTTCAATTATTATAACTTTACTTTCATTATAACTTTTTAAATAAACTAATAAGTGAATTCTATTTAATTTTATTTGAATAATAATAATAAAAATAAAAACAATTAGAAAAATTACTTATTCAAGTTAAAAAAAAAAAAAAAAAAAAAAAAAAAAAAAAAAAACGAAAACTTAAAAGGAAATTCTTTTTTAAAAAAATAATTAATAATACATACGATAAAATTAAAATATTAATTGGTGTATTTGAGATACCATCTTGATAAAATCTATTAACTAATTTTAAAGCATCTGATGGTTTACCCACTTCATAAAGTGATTGAATTAATAATTCCATTATCCATCTACATTGACAATTGGTATCATTTTGACAACTATGATAACACTTTGAAAATGATTCAAAAATTTTATTTGATAATGAAATGGTTGTTGTTGTTGGATTTTCATTATTTTCTTCATTGTTCGTATTAAATATAGATGATAGTAATGGTGAATTATTATTATTATTATTATTATTATTACTATATAATTTATATAATAAATTTATTAATTCGGTTATTACAATTTGAAAATTTTGATATAGAAATAATGTTTCAATTTTTTCTCTTTTTTTTATTAAATATTCTTCATTAATTATTTCATCGTTATTACTACTATTATTATTATAATATTGATCATCTTCATTATCATTCTCATTTTCATCTTTGTAGATTGAATTTTCGAAAATATAATTTTTTTCCATTTTTAGTTTAAAAAAAAAAAAAATAAAAATAAAAAATTAAAAAAAAGTGAAAAAAAAAAAAAAAATATTTATTATTTTAAAAAAAATAGTTTTTTTCTACTTTTGAAATTAATTTTTTTTAATTTTTTATTTTAATTTTTTTTTTTTTCAATTTTTTAATTTTTTTTTTATTTAAAAAATTCAAACGTAATTGGAAAACTGTTTTTTTTTTTTTTTTTTTTTAGGCTTGTGCTATAATTATAAAAAAAATTAAAAAAAAAAAAAATTAAAAAAAAAAAATTAAAAAAAAACAATTTTAGTTTCAATATATATATATATACAAGTTAAAGAATTGTATATATAATTAGATAGAATAAAATTCAATTTAGAATTGTTTAAAACCAACAAGTTTGTAAATGAGTGATAGCTTTGATGATCAATTTCCCCCATTGGTAAGTTTTTTTTTTTTTTTTTTTTTAATATAAAAATAAAATTAAATAAAAATAAATAAAAAATAAAAAACAAATAGAAAAAATAAAAAATAAAAATAAAAAAAATAGAAAAAAAAATAAAATAAAATAAAATAAACCCATTAATAAGCTTATTAATATTTTTATTTTTTATTTTTTATTTTTTTTATATAGGGAAAAGTAACCATCAAAAAAAAAGATGTATCATACATAAAAACATCAATGTCACCTTTGTCGACCTCTAATAACCCAACTGAAACTTACGAGCAAAATGAAAATCTAGATCAAAATAATACTCCTATCAATAGCAGTAATGATGAAATTATTACCAATACTGTTGATAATAATAATAATACCACCACTTTTGACTCATTAGAAAATTATAATAATAGTAATAATAATAATAACTATAATAGCATTACTAGTAATTACAGTGAAAACTCTTATTTCAATAGTAATAATTATAATAGATACTATAATAATAATAATCAACAACAACAACCAAATACAGGTACCACAGTGAATTACAATAACAATTTCAATAGCTCTAAACCATATAAAATATTTAACAAAAATTATAATAGTTCATATAACTATCAACCACCACCGTTGCCGCAACAGCAACAACAACAACAACAGCAACAGCAACAGCAACAGCAGCAGCAACAACAACAACAACAATTTAACAGTGGTATCCCGATGAATAATAGCAATAGTTATCAAATAGGTTATAATCATAACAATAATAATAATAATGGGTTTATTCCTAATTATAATTATGTTCAACAACAACCACCCCCACTCCCATCATCATCCTCATCACAAAATACATTTAATACAAATGGATATAATTCGAATAATAATAATAATAATAATAATAATAATAATAATAATAATAATAATAATAATGGCACAATGAACTCAAATACGTATAATAATAATAATAATAATAATAATAATAATAATAATAATAATAATAATAATAATAATAATAATAATAATATTAATAATATTAATAATAATAATAATATTAATAATAATAATAATAATATTAATAATAATACCAATAATAATAATAATAATAATAATATTAATAATAATAATAATAATAATCCAAACTATAAAAGACAAAACAATAGTTTTAATATACCCAACAATAATAATAATAATAACAATAATAATAACAATAATAATAATATTACGATTAGCAATGTTAATAGTGAATATTACGCTAAGGAAATACAAATTCAACAACAAATGCAAACATTAACATTACAACAATTACAGGTTAAACAACCGAGTAAACCAAAACCACAAGAAAATATAAATGAATCACCAATCGTTTTACCAACTTTAAAGGACATAAGCGATGGAACACCTTCATATAATTTACAAAATGTACATCCTTTCTTTGATTCAAAACCAACAATTAGTATGTTTTATCTCTACTTTATTAGTGTGCCTACCTAATTTCCTAATTGGTATTAATTTTTCCTTTTTTTCCTTTTCTTTTTTTCCTTTAAATTATTAGAAATTCTTTCAAGAACAAAGCCAAAAGAAGAAAATAAAGTTATTACACCCAAACAACCAAAACAATCAACAGAAGAGAGAGAATTGGAATATCAAAAAAGAAGAGCTCTTTTATTTGGTACACCTCTTCCTTCAGATTCAACAACACCAACAACAACATCACCAACCTCCGAAAATATTTCTTCACCAACAAGTGAAATTGAAACTTTAAATAACAATGAAATTAGTAATAATAATAATAATAATAATAATAATAATAATAATAATAATAATAATAATAATAATAATAATAGTAATGAACCATCAAATAAATATTCACCAGGTTCTTTTAAGAAAAATAGTAAATTAAATACTAGCAATGGAGATGGTAATACATCTCCAATATCACAACAACAACAAAGACAACCATTAGGACCTGATCCAACAGCTGGTAGAGGTTTTGGTAGTCGTAGAGGTGGTAAAACCTCAACAACGACCACACCTACATCATCAACCTCAACTACAACAACAAATAATGCAACAACAAATGGAAATTAATAAATTTTCATATATTTTAATTAAATTTTATTTTATAAAGAAGGAAAAAAAAAAAAAAAAAATCGATTGGTGTTTTATTTTTATTTTTATTTTATGTTTTTTATATTTTTAATTTGTATTTGATTTGTTTATAAAACCTTGAATTTTATTTTTATCAACAATAGCATAAGTATACTCTGATTCTCTTAGTGAACCACCCATGAATACAGATGTGTTTCTAAATTGCATTTTTGAATCTGATACGGTACGAGCAGAAATATGATATTCTTTTAGTTTTGTCTTTTTTATAATTTTATTTATATTCTTTTGAGTAATACCACCACCTGGTAATATCGTTATATCAGTTCCATTTGATAATTTTATTAATTCTTTAATTGTATCAATACCTTCTAATACTGATGATTCCATACCTGATGTTAATATTCTACTTATTTTACCACAACCACCACCACTGTTATTATTATTATTATTATTACTTGTTGAACAATTTATACTATTTAAAGTATTAAATGATTCAATATAATCTCTAGTCATATCGAAAGCACGATGAAATGTAACTGATAATGGTGATGCTAATTCTACTAATTTTTCAGTATTACATTTATCAATAGTACCGTCAGAATTAAGTAAACCAATTACAATACCACTGAATGATGAACATTGATTTGAAATTTGTTTAACTAATTCTATATCATGTTTCATTATTGTGATTTCATCTTGATTGTATAGGAAATCACCACTACGTGGTCTAATCATTACAAATATGTCAATTGAGATCTCATGATTTTCAATATACTCTTTCAATGTTTTCATTAATCCATAACTTGGTGTTAACCCACCTGAAAATAATGAACTACATAATTCAAGTCTACTTGCACCTCCATTAATTGCTTCAATACAACTACTTAATGAGTCAACACAAACTTCGAATTTAATATCTTGTTCTGACATTTCCTAAAAAAAAAAACTAAAAAAAAAAAAATTAAAAATAAAAAAAAAAAAATTAAAAATAAAAAAAAAGAATTAAAGTATTCATCACAATTAATAATTATTATTATTAATCTATAAAAAAAAATAAAAAAATAAAAATAAAACACACAAATTATCGGGTTTTTTTTTTTTTTTTTTTGAACCTTTATATTACGGAACCTTCCCAAAATTTAAAAAAATTTTTTTTAATTTAAAAAAACCTACCCCAATTATTTTTCCCTTTTTAAAAAAACTTTTTTAAAAAAAAAATAAAAAAAATTGCCAAAAAAAAAAAAAAAAAATTTTATTTCCCCCTTAAAAAAATTTTATTTAAAAATTAAAAAAATTAAAAAAAAAAAAAGGGGTTTAAATTTTTTAAAAATAATAATATTTTTATTTTTATTTTTTTTTTTTAAAAATTTTTTTTTTTTTAT
>NC_007091.3:399982-427482 GCF_000004695.1 Dictyostelium discoideum AX4
TTCATTTTTTTGATTTTAATATTTATATCAAAAAAATAAAAATAAAAATAAATTAAATTAATAATAATAATAAAAAAAAAAAATGTATAGAATTTTTTTGTTTAGATAAATTTTTTTATTTTTTTATTTTTTTATTAATTAATAACAAAAAAAATTAAAAAATAAATTAAAAAATAAAAATCGAAAAATAATAAAAATGATTCGTCACTTTTTTTATTTTTTTATTTTTAATTTTTTTATTTTTTTTTTTTATAGGTAGGAAAAAAAAAATAAATTAAAAATATAAGTTTTCATATAATAATTAAAATATCTTTTCTTCAAATGAATCACCATCTTCACTTAAAAGTTTTTTATTTTATTTTTTATTTTATTTTTAATTTTTTTTTTATTTTATTTTTAATTTTTTTTTTTTAATTTTTTTTTTTTTTTTTGAACATGACCACTTTTTTTTTTTTTTTTTTTTTTTTTTTTTTTTTTTCCAAAAAATTTTTCCATTATAAAAAAAAAAAAAAAAAATTTAATTAATATTTAATTATTTAAAAAAAGGGAATTTTTAAGGCCATTAGTTTTTTAAGAATTATTGGTTGAAATTGTATTCTGTACTTTTTTTATGTTACCAGTTTCAATGCACCTAAGAAAGAATGTTTACAATAAATTAGATAAATTATTTGGTGGTCAAAATGCAAAGATCTTTTTAAAGGTATTGGCATTGTTAGTGATCATTGTATTTTGTGATTCAATTGTAAATTCATATAATATCAACAAGAAATTACATACACCAGAATTGACCGGAGCTAAATTTGACAGACAAAATGAATATACCCGTATGTTTAGATATCAAAGAAATTCATACATTTGTGGTTTCTGTCTCTATTTATTCTTTTTAATCTATCGTTCACAAGGTATCATTAGTCAATTATCAAATGTAGAAGCCTCAAAAACTGCCATTGAAAAGCAAACTAAAAATAATTTAAATACCGTCGAAACTCTCTTATCGGAAAATGAAAAATTAAAAACTGAAATTAAAGACCTTAAAAAGATGGAAAAAGAACATAAAGCTATGAAATCTCAAGCTGAAAATACAACCAAAGAATATCTTAAACTCCAAGAAGAATATAATCAACTTTTAGGTAAAAAACCAAAAACTCAAAAGAAAGATGATTAATCATCTTAAAAATAATAATAATAATAATTAATTCATTATTATTATTATTATTATCATTATCATCATCAGATTTAAATTTATAAAAAAAAATAAATAAAAAAAAAAAAAACTTATTATTATTTTTTTACTATTATTTTTTTTTTTCTTCCTTATTATTTTAATAAACTTATTAATAATAGATATAAATTATATATATATTCTAAAGATTTAATTTTTTTTATCTATTTCTAAAATCTAATAATTAAATCAATTAAAAAAAAAAAAAAAGATAAAAATCCAGTTAATAAAAATCATATTTTTTAATTGAAATTTCAAAGAAAGTTATTAAAAAAAAAAACAAAATGTTTTTTGTTGCCAATTTTTTTTTTTTTGGGTGATAATGGGTTAGTTTGGGTGTTTTAAAATTTTTAAAAATAAAATGCGGGACATCTGATGTATTTGAAAAAAAAAATAAAAAAAAAAAAAAAATGAAATTTCGAAAATCTTAATTTAAATTTTTCCTTTTTCTAAAATATATATTTTTTTTTATTATTTTTTTTTTTTTGGCATAAGAAAAATAATTTTTTTTTTTTTTTCTTAACAAAATACGATTAAATCTTAAGATTAAATATAAATATGGAACTATCAAAAAAAGTTATAAAAAGTCAAAAAGATTTGGGGCTATATAATTGCGAATTGGGCCGAAGAATGGATAATCTCGATGTACAAAACGAAATATATATCAATATGAAATTATCTTATTCAAGACTTGAAGAGGATACTGAAATTGCAAAAAATCAGTTCAAAAATCTCAAATATCAATTAAAAGAAAATTTGAAGAATTAAGAAACCAAGAAGAATATATTAATGATCAAGAAAAAGATGTCCAAAGATTATCATTTTTAATAAATAAACAATCAGTATTCTTAAAAACACTAATTAATTTGGAGAAAGCAAATCAAATGATATTATTAAATAAAATTGAATTTGATACAATTAATCATGAGAATAATATTTCAAGTAAATACCTTTATTTTATTATTTTTATTATTTTTATTATTATTATTATTACAAATTTTAACTTTTTTTTTTTTTTTTTTTTTTTTTATAGAACTTTTTGAAATTGGTGGATTTAATTGGGAAATTTTTGAAAAAGTTTTTTCTCCAAAGTATGACAATGAAGAATGTAATATTGAAAATGGTATATTCAATTTAATTTCCAAGATCCAACACGTCATGAATTTTATGTTTTCATAAAGAGAATTTTATTGGACACAATAAAGTTATGTGATTACCAAAATGAAGTAAGGGTTAATCTCAAAAGAAGAGAAGGCTTGACACCATATTACTTTGAAATAGCAGATAACTCTAATACCATATTAGGTTTTGTCGAAACTTGTTTCAATGCCACTGATGAACCAAGTAAAGCTGCTGGCCATTGCTATGATTTTGCTCTTCAAAAAATTAATACTACAGGCGATGTTTCCAAAAAAGAACAATTCATAATTTGTATGTCAACTAAAGATGCAAGAGTTTTCTTCACTAAAGATTCAAAAGAATTAGCTGCTGATAAAGAAGAGTCTCTATACACATCCACACCCTCTGAAACAACTTCCACCAACGATATTAGAGTATTGTTTTCATCAGATGTAATAAGCTATGATAGTCCAAATGATCTTTTCGCTTTACTTTGCACCGCCATAATTAAAATGAATATCTGTAAACACCATTCTGTAAAAGCTAGACTTTCATCTGATAATTCACCACCAATCACTAAAAAAAACAGCACAGACTATCACAACTACAACTACAACTACTACAACTACAAATACTGTAACAACCTCTTCAAAAAATGATTCAGAAAATTCAAACAAAAAAAGCAAAAGGAATGAAGAAACAGCTCCAGTTGTTACACCAGCACAAAGAAGAAGAGTTTCTGTATTAATTAATCAAGAAGATATTTAAACTAATTTTCAAACTTTAAACCACAATTAAAATAAATAATAAATAAAATAAAAATAAATAAATAAATAAAAATAAAAAGTTATTAAATAAAAAATAAAAAAAGAAAACCTTTAATAAAATAATTATTTATTTATTTTTTATACGATTTTAAATTTTAAAATTTGATTTTTAAAATAAAAAAATCGTACCTATTAATATGTTTTTATTTATTTATCTTGATCTAAATTTGCACCATTTTTAATATTATTTGAACTATTATTAATACAGATATTATTATTGTTATTATTACTACTACTACCAAGATTACTATTTGTACTATTATTAATTGATGGTGATGAGGATAATGGTATTTCAATTACAATTTCATTTAATGAAATTGCATTATTATCTAAACTTGATGATAAATTTTTATTTTTTGAATGTGATTTTTGTGATGCATTAATACTACCCAATGATACAGAACTATTAATTTCACCACTACCACCTGAAGATGAGCTATTGCTTCTATTTAATTTTATAATATGTTTGTCAATTAAATCTAAAATTGGGTCTAAAAATCTTGTATCATTATTAATTACAAATGCAATTAAATCACAAATTATAACTAAGAATACTAAATGAAATTCATAAGGTAATATAAAATGATACTTTGCTTTATCAACAATATTTAATAAACTAAATAATCCAATTGTTAATGATACAATTAAATATTTTAATAATAACCTAATTGTTTTCTATACATTTATAAATATATTTAAAAATTAATAATAAATTATTTTAATTTTTTTTTTTTTTTTTTTTTTTAATTTATTATTATTAATAAAATATACAAACAAATTTATGAGTTGAATCAATTTTTCTTGTATTATTTAATAACATTACAATTGAAGTAATTAAAATAATTGATAATAATAATGATAATGCATTTGGTACATAAAATGCTAATAAATAAATTGATTCTGTAACTTTAAATGAGAAAACTCTATTTAACGCAATTATATTTAATAATGCAATTATACCTAATGGACTTGTGAATCCAACATAAAGAATTAAAGTTTTCTTATTAAAAATTTTACCATTCATTCTTACATCTGTACTAATACCAATCCTAAATAATAAATTAAATTAAAAAAAAGTTAAAAATAATAACAATAATAAAAAAATAAAAAAATTAATAATAATAATTACCAATAATTTAAAAATAATGATAAAATTGAAAAAATTAAAAGAGGAATAAAGAAATTTAATAAAATGAAAATACCAACTAAACCTTTAATTAAACTTAATGGTGGCCCATCATTTACAACTAATTGTGATGTTATAAAAAATGATGTTGAGACCACTACATTAATGAAAATAAAAATATTATTAATAAATTAATTTAGATTTTTAAAATAAACATTTTTGAAAATTTTTTGAAAAAAAACTTACAAATCATGAAACAGCTCATTACAATATGAATTGCTTCTCTTGCTTTTTTTACTTTTTTTCTATTAAAAAAGAGATTATATGTTGTTCTCCATAATATTAATGCTGAACTAAATGTTGATATAAATCCCCATCCCAATAAATAACTTTCTCCTGGTAAAATACCACCTGATCCTATAATTGGCATTTATATTTTTTATAATTTAATTTAATAAATTTTTTATTGATATTTATAGGGGGATAAATAATATTGCTATATTTTTTTGATTTCATTCATACAAATAAAAATAAAAAAAATTAAAAAAAAAAAAAAAAAAAAAAAAAAAAAAAAAAAATTATAAATAATAATAAAAAAAATAAATAAATAAAAATAAATTAAAAATAAATAATTAAAATTATTAAAAGGAGTGGTTATTTCTTTAATCACATTAAAAAAACCACACCAACAACAAAAAAATAAATAAAAAAAAAAAATATATATTTAAAAATATTAAAAAATTAAAAATTAATCAAATAATTCACACTATTTTTTTCAAATTCCATAACCATTTTTTTTTTTTTTTTTTTTTTTTTATATTAATTTTTAATTTTTTTTTATTTTTAATTTTAGTTTTCCTAATTTTTTTTTTTAATTTGAAGGACAAACCAAATTTGAACAATTTCCAGGAATAATTAAATTCATTCTTTGACCGAAATTTTCAAGAGCGGCATAGTTTCTATGTGATTGGCCAGCACTAATTTGATAGGTTTCTAATGGATTACAACTTGCAAAACAAATTTCACTACCACTTGTAAATGATTGAACATTATGAATGAATGAATCTGGTAAAGTGGTTTGACCTTGTGAAATGTTATAAACATAACGGTCACCTTGGAAATCCCAACTTGAAAAAATGTAAACTTGACCACTTGGAGCACCAACACAATTTGGACTACCAGCATAACAACCAATGGAACAAGACATTAAAACCAAAACTGTTGAAACTAATAAAACTAATGTATTTCTGATATTCATTTTTTTTTTTTTTTTTTTGACTTTATAAATTTTTTTTTTTTTTTAAATTTTTATTTAATTATAATATTATTTAGTGGAATTTTAATATTTGAATTTTTGAATGGAATGAGGATAAAAATAATTTTTTAGTTCTATTTATAGTTTTTTTTAATAATTTATAAAATCAAAAAATCACTTTACAGATTACTATTAGATTTACCATTTTAAAATTAAAAAATATTTAATATCCAACTTTAGAAAAAAAAAAAAATTAAAAAATTAATAAAAAGGTTTAATTAACAATATTAATGTTTAAAAACTGACAACATTGAACATGATCATGTCATTCGGTTAATAACATTGAAAATTAAATAAATAAAAATAAAAAATAAAAAAAATAAAAAATAAAAAATAAAAAAAAAAAAAAAAAAATTAATAAAAATAAAAAAAAAATTGTAAACTTTAAAGATCTAATAAAAAAAAAATAAAAAAATGAATTGAATACTCATTAATTGAAAATAAATGATGTTGGTTCAAAATGTATTTATAAATTAAATTTAATATGTTATTGAATAAGGAAAAATTCAAAAAAAAAAAATTCCAAAAAAAAAAAAAAAAAAAAAAAAAAAAAAAAAATATTAGTTTATTAATAAAAAAAATTATATATTTACTGATTGCTTTTAGATTTATTAATAATTTAATTAATTATAATATCAAACTTGGGAAAAAAAACGATTTTAAAGGAAAAAAAAAAAAAATGAAATCAATAATTAATTAAAATAACTATAAAAGGTATAAAATAAAACAATCTTTATTTAAAAACCTACTTTGTATAATATCATTAGGTTATAAAATATTTAAACTAATTATTAAAAAAAAAAAAAAAAATAAAAAAAAACTATTAAAAAAAAAAAAATAATAATAAAAATAAAAATAATTTATTGTAAAAACTTTTCTTTTATTGAGAATAAAATGATTGAAATTCTTAATTATTGTTGAATTTTTTAAGTTGTAAAATAAATTTTATTTAAAAAGGGTTTTGTTGCTTTTTTTTTTTTTTTTTTTTTTTTTGTATAAATTCTAATGTCGTTTTAAAGTTTTTTTAATTTTTTTTTTTTTAATTTTTTATTTTTTTTTTTTTAAAATGAAAAAAGCAAGTAAAATTATAATTGGTATATTAGGTGTATCAACAGTGACAGCAGGAGTTATAAATTATAAATTAGGAGAAAAAGTTAAATCATTAGAAGTAGAGATATCAGAGAAAAAAGATCAAAATAAACAAATTGAAATTAAACATCAAGATCTTGGTAAAGAATTATCAAGAGTAATTGATGATAAAGTAAGCATCGAGAATAGAACCAAAGATATTGAAAGAACCAATCAATATTTAATTGAACTATTTAATGGATTCAATGGGATTACCTACGAGCAATTGAGTCTAATACCATCGAATATTCACGGATCGGCATTCCCCCACAATCAACTGCACTATAAGTTAATAGGGGAATTGGGACTCCCAAGCTCGCAGAATCTATGGTTCTACGAAACCTATATTTCCTCATTGAATTTCGAGAGAAAGGTGCCCAATTGGGTATGTCAGCGTATTGAAATCCAAGATTTTAAAGAGAAAATAGCGGATCGTAAGCATTGCAATTTCAACAATAACACCATCCAAGTGCCTCACCATTTCAAACAAGAAAATAAAGATTACTGGGGCAGTGGGTGGAGCAAAGGTCATATGGTACCCGCTGGCGATAATATAAAAAGTCAAGAATCAATGTGTCAAACCTTTCTATTGAATTCAAATATTGTACCACAAGATTTAAATAATAATCAAAACTTTTGGTATAGGTTAGAATCATTTTGTAAGAATCAATTAATCAATCGTTTTAAATCTGTAACGATCATCAGTGGTCCAATCTATCATCATCCAAATTTAATTGAACAATTGGATGAAGATCAATTAAAATCACGTCCAAAATATTCTAAACAAACTCAAAAGAAATTTGTAAAATATGAAGTAATTGGTGACAGAAATGTAGCAGTACCAAATTATTTATTTAAAATTATTTTAGTTGAACCAAAAGATGATAATAATAATAATAAACAACAACAACCATATTTAGTTAGTAGTTTTTTAATACCAAATGAACCAATTTCATCAGATGCAGTTTTAACAGATTATCAAGTACCATTACATGAGATTGAAGTTAAAACTGGTTTACAATTCTTTAAGAAATTAAATCCAAAAACTGATATTCAATCATTATGTGATTCTGATCCAATCAATTGTATGATGATGACTGAAAAAGATTTATTACCACGTTTAATTGGTTTTTGTAGATCAACAAAAGATATCAATGATTTAAAAAATGAATATAAACATATTAATTGGGGTGATAGTTTAACAAATTTATTAAATTCAAAATCATTAGAAATAAATCAAATTGAAGAATTAAAAAATCAAGAAAGATTATTAAAAAAACAACAAGAAGAACAATCAAAAAATTAAAAAAAAATATCTTGAAACTAACAAGATATTTATTAAATAAATTTTATATATTATTAAATTACTCTACGCTACAGTATTTTTTTTTTTTTTTTTTTTTTTTTTTTTTTTTAACAACATGAACTTTGATTTGACTTTTTTTCTGTTAAACTTATTAATTGTTCTGGTGGTATTTCATTTGATTGTGGTTGATTTTCACATTGATTTGAAATGTGTTTAAAAACTTGTTCTATATTTATATTATCTTTTGCAGAGGTATCAAAGTAAGTTAGATTGCCACCAATGTTATCTTTACACCATTGAATAGCGGCTTTCTCTGTAACTACTCTATTTGGATCATCGATTTTATTTCCTAAAATAATGAATGGAAATAAGATTGGATCTCGAATTTCTGTTTTTTCAATGAAATCATCTCTCCAAAGTTTTAAATCGTAAAGTGTCTTCTCATTGGTTACATCAAATACCAATATACAATAATCTGCTCCTCTGTAATATGATATCTCTAAACTTCTGAATCTCTCTTGACCACTTGTGTCCCATAATTGAAGTGTAACCATATTTTCACTAACCATAACGAAATCAACTCCAATCGTTGGTTTCAATGTAACAAATCTTTTATCGACATATCTTCTTAATATACTAGTTTTACCAACACTAAATTAAATAAATTATAAAAAAAAAAAAATAGTTAATAGCTTGTTGTTGTTGTTGTTGTTGTTTTTTTAAAATTTTTTACATACCTTTTCTCACCTATAATGACAACTTTAATAATTTTCCTTCCTTTTGTCATGTTATGTGTTTTAAAAAATTGTAATAAATTTTTTTTTTTTTTTTTTTTTTTTTTTTTTTTTTTTCTTTTTTTTTTCTTTTTTTTTTTGTTTATGTAAAAAATATAAGTACATATAAAACAAAAAAATCTATAGAAAATTTTAAAAAAAAAAAATAAAAAAATGAAAAAAAAATAAATGAAAATAAAAATTATTAAAAAATAAAAATTCACGATGTATTAAACATTTTATAAAATTGAGTTGTGCTGGTTTGGTAAAAATCTCAAATTTTTAATTAGATAAATATAGTAAAATTAAAATTCAATAAATTAAATTTTAGTTTTATTTTTATTTTTTTCTATAGTTTTATTTTATTTTTATTTTTATTTATTTGGTTTCATTTTCATGTTTATTTTTTATTTTTAATTTCCTTTATAATTTTTTATTTTTTTGAAAAAAGAAGAAAATAAAGAACATTTTTTTTTTTTTTTTTTTTTTTTTTTTGTTTTTTTTTTTTAAATATTGAACAATTAGTGTTTATTAAGGAATTAAAACTATATAATTAAAATTAAAATTCATAAAAAACTATAATTATATAATTTTGAAAATTATTAAAAAGCAAAAAATTTAAAATAAAATCTTTAATAAGATCCTAGCAATTTTTTAAAGACCCAAAGGTCCTTAACTATTAAATTATAAAAAATTAAACTGCCAAGTTATTGTATTATTTTGGGTTTCATCTCTATTTAGAGAGTTGAACTAGCGATCTTATTTAAAAGATAGGGAAAATTTTATGCGTATGCTGGGAATCGAACCCAGTTCGCATCCGTGGCAGGGATGCATCATACCACTAGACCACATACGCTTTTTGGTGAATATTTTTCTAAATAATAGCTTTTTATATGGTAAAATATCTCTTAAAGCTTCTCCAAAGATCCACAACTCCCCCTGCATCTGGTGTAACGAATAGGAAACCTCAGAACATATCTTCTTTAAATGCAAACCACACACTAAAGAAACTCAAGAGTGCATCAACTTCATTCAAGAAAAATCTGGAGGATCCAGAATCAATTGGGGAATAGAAATCTTCAACAGACCAGACATTCCATTAACAGCCAACGTTATTCCATTCAAAAAAAAAATTTAAATGGTAAACAAAAAAAATTAAACTATAATTAAAAACAAAACAAATAATAAAATCCAAATACATCCCAAAATTAAAAAAAAAAAATAAAAAATAAAAAAAAATTAAAAAAAGAAACAAAATTAACGATTGAAAATTTTACTTAATTTAAATATTGTAATAAAAAGCCAGATATTTTATTAAAATAAGCATAAAATTGGTTAAAATTAAAAAATAATTTAAAATTAAATTATTTTTAATTATATAATTACAACCCACCAAAACCAAAACTAAATTTTAATATCATATTATATTTATTTTTTCCAGTTTTTATAAAAACTTGATGAATTCCCCCAAACCAGGATGACTGTTTAAAAAAAAAAAAAAAAAAAAAAAAAAAAAAATTGTAAACATTAATACAGCCATAGCCCAGTGATTTGTGCAAGCTTTGTCAGTCAACTGGATATTAATAATAAAAAAAAAAAAAATAAAAAAAAAAAATAAAAAAAAATAAAAAAAAAAAAATAAAAAAAATAAGAGTGGCGGAGGGAATCTTCACAAAAATCTAGTGTCGGAATTGATTTCTTCTCAAATAAATGAAAAAAAAAAAAATAAGAAAAGTAAGATAACTATTCAAAAAAAAAAAAATAATAAAAAAAAAATTAAAATATTGGAAAAAAAAAAAAAAAAAAAAAAAAAAAAAAAAAAAAGAAAAAAAAAAGATATTATTAAAACGACTGAACGCAATACATAAATACAGCAAATTACAACTTTTAATTATTTAAATAATTATAAAAAAATAAAATAAAAAAAAAAAAAAATAAAAAAAATAAAAAAAATAAAAAAAATAAAAAAAATAAAAAAAATAAAAAAAAAAAAAAAAAAAAAAAAAAATTTTAGAAAGAAATCAAACTGCTCACATTAAAAATTTTATAAAATTTTATAATTTTTGTGCAGTTTCGAGGTAAATTTCATATGATCAAAAAAATTAAAAAAAACAAAAAAAACAAAAAATAAATAAATAAAAAAAAAAAAATTAAATTTTTTTAAATTTACCGAGGTACAATCAATTTTAAACCAGAAATTTCACAAAAAATAAAATTAAAAAAAAAAAAAAAAAAAAAAAAACCCAGGAGTTTTTTTTTTTTTTTTTTTTTTTTTTTTTAAAACCCCGGTTTACCAAAGTTTTGGTTTGGACCGCGGTAAACTTTCCCTATTGGGGGAAAACCCCACACCACCCATTCACACCACATATTAAAAAATTTAAAAATAAAAAAATAAAAAAATAAAAAAAAATAAAAAAAAATTATCTTCTCTTACAACTGTTACTTGTTTTTTTAATTTTTATAATAATAACAAAAAAAATTTTTTAAAAAAAAAAAAAAAATTTAATTTAAAAAAATTAAAATTTCAATACCACCACCTTGCACCATTCACACAAACAGAGTAAATTTCAAAATTTATCACCATATTATTAAATTTTATTAAACAGAAATAATAAATTTTTATATAAAAAAAATATATAAAAAATAAATATAATTATAATAAAAAATAAATAAAATTATTATTTTATTTATTACAAATACAATAATTAGATTTTAGTAGTTTATCATTTAAATATGTATAATTTTTTTTTTTTTGTATAAATTGTTTTTATAATAAAGCATATTTTTTTATTTTCAAAAAAAATAATATATGTATAAAAAAAAAAAAAAAAAAAAAAACTTTTATATTTTTCATTATTATAATTAATTTTTTTTTTTTTTTTTTTTTTAAATTAAATACACTTGTATACATAATAACTAGAATTTTCCTACCAATATTTTTTATTTCTTTTTCGGTATCACATTGTATTTATCTCTGCAATTTTTTTTTTTTTTTTTTTTTTACTAATCCATTACCAATAATTAATTTTTTTTTTTTTTTAATTATCTTTTTTTTTGTTTTTATTTTTTTTATTTTTATTTATTTTTTTTATTTTTTTTTATTTTTTTATTTTTTTATTTTCCAAACGACACTTTTCCTTCGTTTTATTAACTTTTTTTATTTTTTATTTTTTTTTCATTTTCATTTTTTTAAAAAAAAAAAACTTAATTTAATTTCTAGAATAAAAAACAAAACCTTAAAATATACAACTGTTGAAAATTATAATTTACAAAAACAAATAAATTAAACAAATTAAATAAAAAAACAAACAAACAAATCAAATCAAATCAAATCAAATTAATAATGAACGCAATTGATAATCAAAATTCAGAATCATTTTTAATAGATGAATCAACATTAGATAGCCCATTAAATAGATTAGTTGAAAATCTTACAGAAGAATTTAAAAATGTACAACCAGAAGGATTCACAGGTAATGGTCAAGTTATTGTCAGCCTATTAACAGAATATATAAATAATCATAATGATTGGAAAGAATATGTTTTCTATTGTCCATACTCTTATAGTAGAAATTTAATTGCCAAAAATGATATGTTTGAATTAATGGTAATTTGTTGGAGAAGAGGTCAACCATCACCAGTTCATAATCATGAAGTATGTAAATTATTAATTAATATTTTATTATTTTATATATATATATATATATATATTAATTTTTTTATTATTTTTATTTATTTTTATTTTTTTTTATTTATAAGGATCAAAGATGTTGGATGGGTTGTGTTAAAGGTCAATTAGAAGAAACATATTATGTATTTAGTGATACAAAGAGTACAAAAGGTGAAGGATTATTAGAACAATCATATACACATCCAATTGATAATGGTTCAGTTGGTTATATTACAGATGAGATAGCATTTCATAGAATGCAATCGATTACAGATGAAACAATATCAATTCATTTATATTCTAAACCAATTACTGAATGTAATATTTATTGTCCAGATAAAGGTACAATCACTAGAAAGAAATTAGGTTATTTCACTCAATATAAAAAGAAAGTTTTAAATTTACCAACTGCTTCTTGTGGAAGTGTACAACCATTATCATCAACACCAATCCCTCAATCAATTAATAATACCACTTCAAATAATAGTACAACTGTTTCTGAATGTTTAAATTCAAATTCAAATTCAACAACTACAAATTTATCATCATCTTCTTCAAGTGTTTCTTTAATATAATTCAAAAAAAAAAAAAAAAAAAAAAAAAAAAAAAAAAAAAAAAAAAAAAAAAAAAAAAAAAAAAAAAAAAAAAAAANCCACCACTGTAAATTTTCATTAATCATTTTTTTTTTTTCATCATAACAAATATCTACAACTGGGGTTATCATCTTCATTGATTATTATAACCATAAAATAAAATAAAAAATAAAAAAAATAAATATAAATATAAATTTTATTTTATTATTTCTTTTTTTTTTTGTTTTGAAAAAACTATTATTATTATTATTGTTAAAATTTATTTTTATATTTATTTATTAATTTTATTTTTAATTTTTAATTTGAAATAAATCTAAAAGTTTTGATTTCAAATGGATTAATTTTAATTGTATCATTAAATTTATAAGATTTTGAAGATTGATTAACTTCTTCAAGACCATTACATTCAATGATTGATTTGAATGGAATTGGAAGGATTGAAGATGTAAAGTTAAAAGTAGTGGCACCACCAAAAGATTCATAAACACGCACAACAAAAGAGGTGCCATCTTCAGCTTTTTTAATTGTATCAACAATGATGGCTTCTTTATTTGTTGAGATAAAAGTTTTATCGATATGAGTTGTAGAAGCTAAAGAGAATGGTGTTTCACTGATATAAAAGTTATTATTTAATGAATAGCCTTCTTTAATGACGGAGGCAGATTGAAGTGAACCACGATGTGGATAAATTGAGTAGGTGAATTTATGAGAACCCATATCACAAGTATCATCGGGTGATTTTGGTGATCTTAGTAATGATAAACCAATACGACCACCTAATGTTGAGTAACCATATTTACAATCGTTCAATAATGCCATACCAAAATCATATTCACTAAGATCGGCCCATTTATGTCCGACAACTTCAAATCTTGCGAAATCCCAACTTGTGTTATAATGAGTTGGACGTTCGATATGACCAAATTGAATTTCATAATTTGCATTCTTTGCTCTAATATTGGTATCGAAATCGACTCTCAATAGTTTATGAGCTTCATTCCAATTGACATTGGTTTCGAAATCAACACGAGCACTATTGAAATGAACGATGATGGTTTGGTTAACTGAGCCATTACCACTTGGCAATCCTTTTGAATCATAGTGAACTTGAACCACACAACGAAGTGGACCATTTTCAATGATTTTACAAGTTCCCTCCAATATTGACAATGGTTTCTCCAATGAGAAAATCTCTTGATCCCAAGCATCCCAAAATAGACAAGTATCATCGAAAATTATTAATCTATTACCCAATGAACCATCTTGTTTAATCACTTCTCTATTTGCTGATTTTTCAATTAAACTTTTAATTCTACCATTGGAACCAATAACAATTGAAATGAATTGATTATCAATTAAAATATCACCACTAGCATCATTCTTTTCAATTGCAGTACAAGGATAACCTGGTTTTCTATTGATAGTTCTATTATCACCACTTGTTGAGATATTAATTGCAGAGAAACCATTTGGTGGTAAACTTACAGTACCCAATGGTAAACCATTATAAGATGTTTGAATTGCATTGATATATTGAGCTTGAATATCTTTATTTGATTTTGGAATTTCAATTACTCTACTAATTTCAAAATCATTTGCATTGAATGCTAATACAAATTCAGAATTTTTTGTACATTCAGTAGTAGAGGTGGTGGTGGTGCTGGTGGTAGTGGAAGTAGTTGGTAAATTATCGATTTTCAATAGAGTACCAGTTATATGATTCATAGATTGTGTGATAATATTTTTACATTCAACTAAAACTTGTTGATGAATTTTTAAGATATCTTCATAGCAAACTTGAATTGATGAACCTGGTAATGCATCATGGAATTGACAAAGTAAAACTTGTTGCCAAAGTTTTGAGAGATTTGGTGATTTAAAACCTTCTACGAATAATTCACAATAGGAAGTTAACATTTCAGTGGCATGCAATTCAATTTCACATAATCTATTACCTCTTTTTGTAGTGGCTTGTGATGTATAGGTACCACGGTGTAATTCAAAATAAAGTTCACCAACCCATTTATTTAATTTTGAACGATGTGGTTCCAATTGTTTGAAGAATTGAGCTGGTGTTGAAAATTCAATTTTTGGTATACCAGCAGTATCTTTTAGTATGGTTAAACGTTCAATCATTGGAATGGTTGGACCACCACCACCGTCACCATTGCCATAGAGTAACATTGATTCATTGCAACGGTCGATATCCTTATTGTTGCTACTTGACATTACAATTTCCTTTACATCGGCTTGTGAATTATAAGTATCAGCAGGTGGGAAATGAGTTAACACACTTGATCCGTCAATTCCTTCCCAAATGAATGTACTATGTGGGAATTTATTTAAATTATTCCAAGACAATTTTTGAGTGATAAAATTTTCAATACCCATATGACGAATAACTTGTGGCAATTGAGCAGAGTAACCAAATGTATCTGGTAAAAAGAATTCTGTGCATTTTTTACCAAATTCCTTTTCAAAGAATCTTTGGCCGTATAGGAACTGACGGATGAATGATTCACCAGATGGGAGATTACCATCCATTTCGACCCATGTACCACCGGTGGGGATGAATTGGCCAGTGACTACTTTCTCTTTGATTCTTTCATAAAGTTCTGGATAGTTCTCTTTGGTCCATTGGTAAGCTTGTGCTTGAGATTGGGTGAATTTAAATTGTGGGTAGTAATCCATGTAGAGGATTTGTGTGGAGAATGATCTTGCACATTTCTCTTTGGTCTTTTCAAAACTCCATAACCAGCATAAATCAATATGGCAATGTCCAACTGCCCATACTCTAGTTTGTGATTCTGAATTATGTTGTGAAAAAAACTCTTTCTTTGCCAATTCAATACATTTTGAAAATGTTCTTGAATCATTTACATTACATTGGTTAATGATATCATTGGCCACCCAAATTGCTTGTTTCTTTCTTAATGATTCCTTTGGGAAATTCTTACCAACATCATATAACATTTGAAGATACATATACAATTCATTGGCTTCTTTATTCTTTACTCTAATCTCTGCTTTAGTCAATTCAAATGTTCTATCTGGATCACATGGATTAATTAATCCATCCTTACCAACTCCAAACATACCATTACATGAAATTTCAATATAAAATTCAAAATGTTCTCCACCTTTTGAATTTTCAATTAATTTATATTCTTCTCTTAAATCTTGCCATGTTCCACCAATTAAACCTTTTAAAAAAAAAAAAAAAAAAATTAATATAAGTTTTTGGGAAAAAAAATAAAAAAAAAATTAATTTACCTTGAATTGCAATACCATTCATCCAAATTAAACCTTCACAAGATGAATTCCAAATGAAATGAATAGTTTTATCTTTCCAATCAGTTGGTACGTCAATTGTAACTTTAAACCAATAATTTGTCCATGATGGTCCAAATGATTCTCCAATCTTTGTATCTTTATATTCAAGTTGAATTGCATCTTTAAATTTAAAAAAAATAATAAATAATAAATAATAAATAATAAATAATAAATAATAAATAATAATAAATAATAATAATAATAATAATAATAATAATAATAATAATAATAATAATAATAATAATAATAATAATAATAATAATAAAATATAAATATTTTTTTTTTTTTTTTTTTTTTTTTTTTTTTTTTTTTTTTTATTTACATAAATTTAAAAAAAAAAAATATAATAAAAAAAACATACCTTTATAAGAAATTCCTTCAACTTTTGGAGATACTTTAACTTTTACAGCTTCTGATGATTTTAAAGAAATTAATTTTCCATAAAGGTTTTCTCTTACGAAATAGGTATCACTAAGAAATTTTTCAATTCTTTCAATTGTAACATCTTGATGTTTTAACATTACATTACCAGATGTCATTTTTGTTTATTATTGTTTTTATTTTACTAAAATAGAAAAATAAAAAAATAAATAAATATTATTATTATAAATTTTATTAAAATAGAAAAATAAAAATAAAAAATAAAAATAATAAACAATAGATTTATAAAAATAAAAAAAAAAAAAATAAAAATATTGAACCAAAAAAAAAAAAAAAAAAAAAACAATGTGTGTTGTTTTTTTTTTTCAATTATTAATTTCAAGAAAAAAAAAAAAAGAAAAAAAAAATTAAAAAAATTAATTTTAAAAAATCTTTGGTGATCATCAAAAATTATGTTGACCCTTTGTTTTCTCCATTTTTCAAAAAAAGAAAAATGAAAAAATGAAAAAAAAATAAATAAATAAAATAATAACAATAATAATAATAATAGATAATAAAGTTTAAATAATAATTGGTATAAACAAATATTTATATATTTATTTATTTATTTCATTTTTTTATTTTTTTTATTTCATTTTAATTCTTTGTTGAAATTGAAATTAAAATTAAAATTAAAATTTAAAATTTTATAATTCCATTAAAAGACCTACCTAAATAAAATAAAAAAAATAAAATAAAAAAAATAAAAAATAGTAAATTCCCCCAAATTTTAAAATCAAATTAATATATATTTAATCTAATCTCATGATTTTTATTTTCTATTTTTATTTTTAATTATATAATTATTTAATTAACCAAATTTAGTGATAAAAAAAAAAAAACAAAACTAATTTGCCATAAAAAAAATAAAAAATAATAAAACAAAGTAAAAAAAAAAAAAAAAAAAAAAAAAAAAAAAAAAAACTAAAAACGAAAAAAAAAAAAATTAAAAATAAAAAAAAAAAAATTAAAATTAATTTTTTTTTTTTTTATCAATTCTTTCGTTTTTTTCCAAACAATTCTCCAAAACTAAACTATAGTGTTTGTGTGTGTATATACAAATAAAATCATAAAAAAATATCAAAATATCAAAATAAATAAATAAATAAACACACTATAATATTATTGTATATATATATATAAAATAAAATGACAGAAGTTATTGAAACCAAAGAAGTTGAGAATATTATCTCTGAACAATCATTAAAAACAGAATCAGTTAAAGTTAGTAATAAAAGATCAAGAGATGATGAAGAAATGAAAGATTCAGAGGGTGGTGTTAAAAAAACATCTTTCCCACAAATTAGTGTTGAAGATACTGTAAATTATCAATTTATAATTATCATTTATTTTTTTTTATTTTTTTTATTTTTTTATTTTTTTTAAATCAACCAATCACCATCATAAATATATAACTAATATTAATATTAACATATATAAAATTGAATTATTATAGGAAGAAGAACAAATTAGAAAAGTTACTATACCATTTAATAGAATTGCACCATTAAAAGCCAACTGGCAACAAATTTATGAACCAATCGTTACACATCTTAAATTACAAATTAGAATGAATACAAAAACAAGAAAAGTTGAATTAAAAACCTCAAAATCTACTAAAGAAACATCTGCCCTTCAAAAAGCAGCTGATTTTGTACATGCTTTTTCTCTTGGTTTTGAAGTTAATGTATGGGAATAAAAAAATAAAAAAAAAAAAAAAAAAAAAAAAAAAAATCATCATCATTTATTTAGGAATTTAAATACTAATCCATCATTCATTTTCATTCATTCATTATTATAGGATGCAGTAGCAATATTAAGATTAGACGATTTATATATAGATTCATTTGATGTTGAAGATGTTAAAATATTAAAAGGAGATAATTTATCTCGTGCTATTGGTCGTGTAGCTGGTAAAGATGGTAAAACTAAATTCACAATTGAAAATGTTACAAAAACTAGAATAGTTTTAGCTGATAAGTATGTACTATAATGAAACTAAGTTTCACTTGAATTATTTATTGTTTTAGACATTAATATGAATCACAATATTAATATAAAACCATTATCATCATCATCATCATCATCATCATCATCATCATCATCATTATTATTATTATTATTGTTATTATTATTATAGACGTATTCATATTTTAGGATCATATTCCAACATTAGAGTTGCAAAAGATGCAATTTGTGACTTAATTATTGGTTCACCACCAGGTAAAGTTTACGCAAAATTAAGAACAGTTTCAAGTAGAATTGCAGAACGTTTCTAAATTGCAAGAAAAAAAAATAAAAAAAAAAAGAACAAAAAAAAATTAAAAAATAAAAAAAAGAAAAAAAATTTTAAAAAAAAAAAAAAGATTTCTGTATGTTTTATTATTATTATTATTTAATTACTATTTCTAAGGTTGAATTGTTATTACTTTTTGGATTTGGTTCTGAATGATAATGTAATCTAATTTTTAATATCTCTTAAATTGGCAGCTTCAACTTTTTTTGCGATTGCTTTTGCAATAGTTTCATCGAAATGGATATCTTTTAATTTTAAATATTCAATTGTTACGCCATATTTATTTAGAGCTTCTTTTAATTCATCATGGATTTGATTTGAGATTTTATCGCGGTTATGTAAAACTTGATCCAAGGTATTGTGAGATAATATTTCACAAACTTTAATTTGTGCCATTTCATTAACAAGTAATATACAATCATTGGCTTTGGTAACTGCTAATTTCGGGTCATGGATTCTGAAAACTACAAGTGCATCAACTGTTAAATTAATATTATCCTTGGAAATGATCTTTTGTTTGTCTAATGTATATGTGAAAGTTCTAATATCAACAATATCACATTTTTGAATGAATGGAATAACTATATGAAATCCTGCTTCTTTCACTGTATGAAATTTTCCAAAATTAAATACAACACCACGTTCATATTGATTTAAAATTTTAAAAAATCCTCTCTTATTAAATCTTTGAGTTTGTTTTGTAAATTTAATTGCTGTTGTTGATAATTTTTTAATTGAATTCATTATATTTATTTTAATTTACAATTATTTAAATTTGTTATTGTTTTTTTTTTTTTTTTTTTTTTTTTTTTTTTTAGTTTTATTTTGAATAAAAAAAAAAAAAAGATATTTATGGAAAATGAAAATTTAGGTTTTTTGAGAAATGGCATTTTAGGTTGGAATTACAACCTTAAAAGTGAAAAAATTATTTAAAAATAAATTAAAAATCGAGTTTCATAATCTTTGAAAAAAAAAAAAAAAAACAAAAAAAAAAACAAAAAGCAGATTAAAACACACAATTATTACTTTTTTTTTTTTTTTTTTTTTTTATTATTATTAAAAGAACATAAATTTAATTTTATTTTTTTAACTTTGTTATAAAAAAAAAAAAAAAAAAATAGTTTATTAATTTAATTAATAAAATTTTAAAAATAAAACTATTATTTTTATTATTAATAGTTTATGGAATTGTAATTTTTGATTCATCAATATGATGACTATGAATTTGTTGTTTAGAATCTGAAACTCTCATCATTCTTGGTTTAAGGAAAGAATATTCTAGTGATACATCAGTATCAATATCCAATTCATCAGCACAATGTAATGGCCAGAATGGGTCCCTTAAGAAAGCACGTGCCATCATAACAATATCACATTTATTGGTTTCTAAAATACTATCAGCTTCATTTGGTTTATTAATTAAACCAACGGCAGCAGTTTTTAAATTTGTATTTCTCTTTATTTGTTCTGCAAATTTAACTTGGTATAATGGACCACCTTGAATTTTTTGATCAATTGAATTACCACCAGATGAGCAGTCAAGAATATCCTGTATATAATTATTAAAATTATTATTATTATTAGAATATATATGTGATATAGTTAATTTATTGGAAAAACTTACAACACCAAGAGATTCAAGAATTTTAGCTAAACGAACAGTATCTTCTATATGCCAACCATCTTTCACCCATTCTTCACAAGATAATCTTACTGATAATGGTTTTGACATTGGCCAAACGGTACGGACAGCTTTAACAATATCAATTAAGAATTTAATACGACCATTAAAATCACCACCATATTGATCGGTACGTTTATTTGAAGTTGGTGAAAGGAATGATGAAATTAAATAACCATGAGCACCATGAATTTCAATCATATCGAAACCAATTTTTAAACATCTTTCAGCTGATTCCCTAAATTGATTAATAACAATATTGATATCATCTAATGTCATTTCTTTTGGCACTGTTGAACCTGGACCCCATGAAATATCAGATGGTCCAATTGGTAACCATCCATGTCCATTTGTATCATCAATTGGAATACTTTCATTTCTTTTTCCTAAAAATGGTGGATGAGTTGATGCTTTACGACCTGCATGAGCAATTTGAATTGATGTTTTCTATTTAAAATAATAAAAAAAAAAAATAAATAATTATTAGTTTTTAATTAATTAAATAAATAAAATAAAAAAAAAAAATAAAAAAAAAAAATATAAACATACACAATCAAATTGACGAATGAAATTAACAATTCTTTTTAATGGTTCCATTTGTTCATCTTTCCATAATCCTGCATCTGCATACGTAATTCTACCGATATCACTTACTGCAGTGGCCTCCATAACAATCATAGAGGCACCACCCCTTGCAAATGTACCATAATGCACTAAATGGTAATCACTCATAAATCCATCAATACTAAAATATTTAATATTATTTTTTATTTTTATTTTAAAAAAATAAAAAAATAATTATAGATTAATAAAAAGAAATTATTATTAAAAAAAAAAAAAAAAAAAAAAAAAAATTTAAAATTATACTTTACCTACTATATTGACACATTGGACTAACAACAATTCTATTTTTTAATGTTAAATCTTTAACTGTTAATGGAGTGAAAATTTTTGGAGTTGATTGTGTAAGTTCAACTGGTTTACCAGAACTTCCATAATGTTTTGGTAAAGCATATGGATAAATAAATTCTTTAATCATATGTTGTTGCATTTTTGTTATTATTATTATTTTTTACTAAATTCTATTTCCAAAATGAAAAATTATTTTTATACTTGGGCTTTTTAATAAAAAAAAAAAAAAAATAAAAAAAAAAAAAAAATTTAATATTATTTTTAGATTTTTAAAAATTTTCTAAAAATAGTAATTTTTTTTTATTTTTTATTTTTTATTTTTATTTTTTTATTTCTAATTCCAAAAAAATAATAAATCTTAAAAATTACAAAAAAAAAAAAAAATATAAAAAAAATAAAAAAAAATAAAAAAAAATATAAATAGTTTTATATTATATCTATTGTTTTTTTTTATTTTCTTTTATTTTTTTATTTATTTATTTTAAAAAATAGTATTATTACTTTTTTTATTTTATTTTATTTTATTTTAATTTGTAATTTTAATTTTAATTTATTTTTTTAATGATAATTTCTTTTCAATTTCTTTAATTACTGAGAGAGCACAATCAGTGATTCTACTACCAGGACCAAAGATTGCAACTACACCATGTTGATAAAGGAAATCATAATCTTGAGGTGGAATAACACCACCACAAATTACAGAGATATGAGAGGCATCCAATTTCTTTAATTCATCGATTAACTCTGGTACAAGTGTTTTATGACCAGCGGCTAAAGAGCTAACACCAACAACGTGGACATCACTTTCAACGGCACTTTTAGCGACTTCTTTAGCGGTGGAAAAGAGTGGAGATATATCGACATCGAAACCCAAATCAGAGAAGCCAGAAGCAACCACTTTAGCACCACGATCGTGGCCGTCTTGACCCATTTTGGCAACTAAAATTCTTGGTGGACGACCTTGTTCTTTTGTGAATTTTTTAACGGCATCAATGACGGCATCGATTTCATTAGTTTTGCCATAGGCTGATTTGTAAGCACCACTAGCCAAAGAATGAGTTGGAACATAACGACCATAAACAACCTCCAAAGCATCAGAGATTTCACCAACGGTACAACGAGCACGAGCAGCATTGATTGACAATTCCAAGAGATTACCTTTACCAGTTTTAGCGGCTTCGGTGAGGGCTTCAAGACATTTCTTTGCCTCTTCAGAGTTACGAGTTGCCTTGATTCTCTTGAGACGTTCGATTTGAGCCTCTTTAACTTTTTTATTATCGATTGAAAGAATATCTAATTTCTCCTCCTCTTTTAATTTATATTTATTTACACCAACGATAGTTTCGATGCCACTATCGATACGAGCTTGACGACTTGCAGCCGATTCTTCGATTCTACGTTTTGGTAAACCCTCGGTGACAGCTTTAGCCATACCACCCATTTTTTCAACTTCTTCAATGATCTCCAAAGCTATGTAATCACGAAAATACCCAAAAATATTACCAAACTTTGTCCATAAACCTAAAAAACAGATATTTTTTTTTTATCTATTTTTAAAAAAAGATATACCTTTTTTTTTTAATTAAAAAAAATGTTTAGAAAAAAAAAAAAAAAAAAATTAAAAACCGAGATAATTTCTGTGATTCTCGAAAAAAATAATAAAAATAATAATACAAAAAGAAACTTCATGGAAAAAAAAGAAAAAAGAAAAAAGAAAATCTAATATCCTACACACGACAGTTCATAATTATAGTGCAATTGCAAAATAAAAAAATCGGTTAGGGGTGGATAATTAAATAATCAAAAAAAAAAACAATTTTTAAAAAAAAAAATAAAAAAATTAAAAATTCGTGTGTGTAACTGACAACAAATCATTCTTAAAAAAAAAATAAAAAATAAAAAATATCATTGCATGTGAATATGATAACTAAAAAAAAAAAACTTCCTTAATTAAAAATAAAAAAAAAACTCAAAGTCATTTAATTAATAATCATCTCAAATATAAACAAAATTTTAGTACTAAAATTATTATTATTATTATTTTTATTATAATAATTATAATAATAAAAAAAAAAAAAAAAAAAATTTTCATATTATTTTATTTATATCTTTTATTTATTTTTATCTTTTTATTTTTATTATTAATTTTATAATTTATTTTCATTTCTTTTTTTTTTAGTTGATATATATTTTTTTATTATTCATTTATGTCTACGGCTCACAAAAAAAAAAATTAAAAATAAAAAAAAAAATTAAAAATTAAAAAAAAAAAAAAAAAAAAAAATTAAAATAATTTTTTTTTTTTAATTTTTTATTTTAATTATTGACTCTTCTACTTTCTCTTTTGTTACTAACAGATGAAGTTTCGTTTGAAAATCTTTTGGTAAAATCAGCATCAGATTGTAATTGATTAGCTCTTTTTTTACCCGTTTTGTTTTTGTTTGATTGAGTTGTGATTCCACCATTATTGGAAGTTGTTGCAGCTTCATGTGTTGATCTAACTTCGGTGGTAGAGTGCTCGATTGCTTTTTCAACTAGGTCATCTGTTGATTTTCTTTTGGTTATTTCGATATCCCTTTGCAATTTATTTTACTTGTCTCCGCCTCTCTAAATTCAACATTTACTTTGTACTTCAAATCATTTTTATCAATAGTAACTTCGTTAAATAATACACCAAATTCATCACTTTGATTGAATTCAACATCTTTAAATTCCAAAAAAGCGACATCTTCGGGTGGAAAAATAAAAAAATAAAAAAAAAAAATACTTTTTAATTTTTTTAATTTTTTTTTTATATTTTTTTTTTTAATTTTTTTTTTTTATTTTATTTTTTAAAGTTTCGAACAATTATATATAAAAAAAAAGTAAAAGATATCCCTTCGGTCAATTAAATAATAGTAATATTAATAATAATAATAATAATAATAATAATAATAATAATAACAATAATATAATAATAATAATAATAATAATAATAATAATAATAATAATAATAATAATAATAATAATAATAATAATAATAATAATAATAATAATAAATAACTTAAATATACAAAAAAAAAATAAAAAAATAAAAAAATAAAAAAAATAAAAAAAAAAAAATAGAATGAAATGAAATAAAATAAAATAAAAAAAAGAAATACAGAATTTCTTTAAAGAAACTTATTTCGAAATTGTTTAAACAATCATACAGTTTAAAATTAAATAAATTGTTTTAAACCACCACTTTTTTTGAACACATGAAAATAAATAAGAAATAAAAATAAAAAGATAAAAAAAGATTTTTTTTTTTTTTTTATTTTATAATTATTCTTGTCATCAGTATTGTTACTGTAATTAATCCCATGAGTTTTTTTTTATTATTTTTAATTCTTTTATATTTGAGATGATTATTAATTAAATGACTTTGAGTTTTTTTTTTATTTTTCTATGCCCAAAATTACCATATTAATTTCGGCAGCCATATTAATTTCAGCCTAAAATAGTTGGTCTGTGCATGCCAAAATTAATATGGCTGCTGAAATTAATGTGGTAATTCTAGCAGACATAAGTCCCATGCCAAAATTACCATATTAATTTCAGCAGCCATATTAATTTTGGCATGGGACAATTGATGAAAAAAAAAAAAAAAAAAACAGAACTTCAAAAATATTTAAATCAAAGCAAAAAATAAATAATAATAAAAAAAAAAATTTGTTATAAAAATATGATTAAATTTCAAAAAATAATGATAATAAAAAAAAAATTAAAGAGAAACTCATATATAAAACAGATTCAAATTATCGAATAAACTTTTTTTTAAATTAAAAATAAAAATAAACATAATCTTTTATTTGCTTAAAAAAATAATATAAAAAAAAAAAAAAAAATAATTATTAAATAAAAAAAAGAATGGTTTTTTAAATGTCTTTATTTTCACTTTTTTATTTTTTTTATTTTATTATTTATTTTATTTTATTTTATTTTATTATTTATTTTATTATTTAATTTATTATTTATTTTATTTCATTCCATTTCATTTCATTTTAATTTATTTTTATTTCTTTTTTTAAAATTTGATTCAAGTGAATTATCTTTGGAATGATTGAAGTCCTGTTTTTTTAAAAAAAAAAAAAAAAAAAAAAAAAAAAAAAATTAAAAAAAAAAAGAACTGAAAAATCAGATTTTTTTATTTATATTTTGTGAAACTGCAATTTTAAAATCTAAATTCGTTTTTTTTTTTTTTTTTTTTTTTTTTTTTTTTTTTTTTTGGTGCAGAAGCGATAAAAAAAAAAAATAAAAAAAAAATAATATCCCCATAACTTTTTTTTTTTTTTTTTTTTTTTTTTTTAGTAATTTTGGTTGAAATATTTAAAAAATTTTAGATATTTTTATTTTGGTTGGAAAAATAGAAAAAAAAAAAAATTATTTAAAACTCATTGTGCAACAACTATTTTAATCAAGATCCATCTCCCCAAATTATCGACAATTTCTTTTCTTTTCTTTTTTTATCGTAAATTTTTTTTTAAAAATAGCAACATATTTTTTATAAAAAAAAAAAAGAAAAAAAAAAAGAAAAATAAATACCAAACTTTTTCTTAATTCCCAAGGCTTTATTTTTGCCTAAATCATTTGTTTTATAATATTTGCAGGCCAGTCCAACTGACCAATGAAATTAAAATATTTTTTCTGAAAATATGATTAGATTTCTAAAAAAAAAAAAAATGTTTAAAAATTGTTTGTTCACTTTCAAAATAAAATCTTTTTCAACCACGTTTTTTATTTTATTTAATTTTTTTTTTATAAACAAAATTTTCTCCAATTCTCAAGAACAATGTGGTTGTGATTGGATATTTTCCACCCAAATGCATGATGGCTTTCTGAAAGTCTTGCATATTTATAAAAAACAGACAAAAATTTGGGTTAAAATTTGAGCAAATTAGAATTTCAAATAATAAAATAGAGCCAATAAAAAAATAGTATGGCGTCTATAGAAGCCCTCAAAATATGTGGACATACCAAAAAGGGAAATTTTTTACTATAGAAAATAATTAATTTTAATTTTTTGTAAAATTTTTTTGTATAAAAATAATTTTTTTTTTTTTTTTTTTTTTTCATTCCAAATTAAACTCAAGTATTTAAATAAATCAAATAAATCAAATAAATCAAATAAAAAATCAATTTAAAATGAATCAAGTAAATAAAAAAAATAAAAAAAAATTATTTTCCAAACATTTTTATTTTTTTTTAAAATACTAATCACAATAATATTTTTTTTTTTTCTTTTTTTTTTTTCTCTTTTTTAAATTATAGAACTATAGCACCAACACCACCATCAACAACAGCACTGAGGATCTCCACAACAATGACAATACTCACAACAATGAGAGTACCTACAATGAAGATGCCAACAACAACAACAACAACAACAACAACAACAACAACAACAACAACAACAACAACAACAACAACAACAACAACAACAACAACAACAACAACGACGACGACAATCAAAACAATAATTGCACAATGTGTCTTTCAGATAAAATGTGCTTTTCCTGTAAGATTATGAAAATTAGGCACGAAGCAGCTATCAAAATTTTTTATAATAGTTTAGGCTTAAGTCCGCCCCCTGCTGCCAATACTGGTTTTGCTAATGGTGGCACTGGCGTTGCCGATGACCATCCTGATGTTGAAAATTCCTCTGATATTTTTTAAACGAATCGGCTGGTGTTGATAATCAACCCTCTACTGCCAATGAATATGATGATGATGATAGTTTCGATGGTGAATCCTATGT
>NC_007091.3:429636-457136 GCF_000004695.1 Dictyostelium discoideum AX4
AAAAAAAAAACAAAAAAAAAAAATTTAAAAAAAAAAAAAAAAATTGTCCATAAATCTAAAAATTTCCAGCGGTGTTATTTTTTATTTTTTTTTTTTTACTTACATTGAATACACCATTGTGCACTAACCATAACTAAAACTCTTGATGTATTTCTAATTTTTGTATAGGTTTCTTCTGATGATTGTGGTTCGTAGATTGTCATTTTTTAATAAAGGTATATATATGCAGTTATTTATATAGTTATAAATATATTTTTTTTTTTTTATAATAGTGGTATAATTTTAAAATTGTGTTTTTTTTTTTTTTTTTTTTTTTTTTTAGGTTTAATAATAAACTTAAATTTAATGTGCGTTGTGTGTGTTTTTTTTTTTTTTTTTTTTTATTTTTATTTTATTTTTTTTTTTTTTAATTTTGATATAAAATTAGATTTATTATTTTTTTTTTATTTTTTATTTTTAATTTTTATTTTATCTATTTATAAAATTGTATAAATTTGACTAAAAAAAAAAAATAAAATAAAAAAAAAATTGATTTATCAAAAAAAAAAAAAAAAAAAAAAAAAAAAAATAATAATAAAAAAATAATAAAAAAAAAAATTTAAAAAAATTTAATTTAAAAAAAAAAAAAATTGGGTTCTAAATTTGGTATTTTTACCGTACCCCACCAATTTTCAAAAAAAAAAAAAAAAAAAAAAAAAAAAAAAAAAAAACCCCCAGAACACCCCCCCCATCAAATTTTACACCTAAAAATAGATGAGTGTGTGAGTGTGTGTATGTTTGGGTTTATATGTACATATATATTTTTAACCAAAAGAAAAAAAATAATTCATTGAACACACCCAAATAAGATGATTATAATCAAAAAGTTAATTTTTTTTGCCAATAACATATAAACTTGGGGGTTGGGATTATATATATTGAATCAAATAACATTTATTTTTTTTTATTTTTTTTTTTTTCCAACTCAAAACTAAATAATTAAATTCAAATAAAAAAAAATAAAAAAAAAAAAATAATATGATATATATGTCAAAAATTAATGTCAGATATACAAAAAAAATATATATATTAATAAAAAATAAAAATAAAAATAAAAAAAAAATTAAAAAAAAAAATAAAGAAAAAAATTAATTTTTTGATATTTTACAATTATCAATTGTTTATTTTTATTTTTTTCCTTTTAAAGGTTTTATTTTTTTTTTTTTTTTTTTTTTTTTTTTTTTTTTTTTTCCCACACACCAATTCAAATAATTTTCCGTTAAAAGATATATTTAATAACCCTTCAATCACACTTCTTTTTTTTTTTAGCATTTTAAATTTAAAAAAAAAAAATCCTTCATTCATGAATAAAATGTAAATATGATCGATTTCCAAAACATCTTCAAAAAATAAAAATAAAAATTATAAAAAAGAATAAAAATTATTAATTAAATAAAAATTAAAAAGAAGAAAAAAAAAAAGAAATTAAAATAAAATAAAATTAAAAAAAATTAAAAAAAAAAAACAAATAAATAAAAATTTTTTATCATTTATTTTTATTTCTTTGAAATTTATTTTTATTTAATAATTAATAAAAAAAAAAATTAAAAAAAAAATAAATAAATAAATAAAAATAAAAAAAAAAAAAAAAAAAAGTGTTTATAGTATTTCTTTTCTTTCTTTTTTTTTATTAAATTATGAATTGATTACAAATAAATTTTTATTAAATAATTTAAAGCATCATATTAATTGCTCTTTGTGGTTTTTGTCCAAAGTTTTTTTTTTTTAACACATCAAAAATAAAAAAAAATATTCATTGAATAGCCAATAAAAGGATATAAAATGTTAATTTTCAAAATATTTGGTTGATTATATAAACAAAAAAAAAAATGTATTCATACTGGTACTTTTTTCTATTTTTTTCACCTTTTTGAGCATGGCAATTTACAAAATCTAATATTAGAACGGTAATTGTTTTTTTAAAAAAAAAAAAAATAAAAAAAAAAGTTTTATTTGAAATGGGGTTATTTTTGTGATCAAAAAGGTATTCTCAAAATTTTGATTTTATTTTATTTTATTTTATTATTTATTTTTTTTAAATTTTTTTTTTTTTTTTTTAAAATTTTATTATTTAGAATTAAAATGTTGTTTTTTCCAGAGCAATATTTTTTTTATTTTTTAATTTGAATTATCAAAATTTAATAAAGAATTTTAATTTTAAATAGTGCAGTTATTGTTATTTTTTTTTGTTTTAAAAAAATAAAATTAATAAATCTAATAATAAAATTGTATAAATTAAATGGTTGAAGGAGGTTATCTTTAGAAGAACTGATTCTGAAGTACAATTCTAGTGTTTCTTACAATTAAAGAAGAGATAACCTCAGGATCATTAAAATTCTAGTTTATAAATCCTTTTAGGACAGGAGTCGAACCTGTAGTCTTTGGTGGCTCAAATAAATTATTGTAAGCTAAGGGATTCGAACCCTTGTATCAATGATATTGCAGCCTTAATGCAACCCCTTAGACCAGCTCGGGCAAGCTTACTTTTTGAAAATTTTGTAATCTCTAACGATATTAATTTATCAATTACGGAAAAAAAACAAACAACAACAACAATCTCTTTTTTTGATTATTTCATTTTTCATATAAAAAAGACTTAAAAAACAAATAAATAAATAAATAAACTATTTTAAAAAGCCATCTTTTTACTTTATTGTAATTTATTATTTGAAATAGAAAAAATCAAAAAAAAAAAAAAAAAAAAAAAAAAAAAAAAAAAAAAAAAAAAAACCTGGGAACCCAAGTTAATCAGAAAATTTCCAGATTTTTAACTTTTTAAAGAAAAATAAAAAAAATAGAAAGAAAATAAAATGAAAATCACAAACAACACCACAAATATTAAGCAACACAAATGCCTACAAAAAATAAGCGAAATTGTGGATAAAACTCAATTAAAAAAAAAACAATTCAAATACGTCATAAACATCAATCACGAACCAGACGATAAAATAAAAAAAGATTTAGAAAAAAGTTTGGACAAAAAAGATGTTTTAATCAAAAGTAATAATACAATTCAAAATTCGAAACAAAAAAAAAAAAAAAAAAAAAAAAAAAAAAAAAAAAAAAGGTAAACCAACCCCTCTTTTAGAGACCCTGTAAAAAAAAATAAAATAAAATAAAATGAGATCTAGCATCTCAAGGAGAAGCAAATAATAATTGCGTTATCCAATTCAAAAAAAAAATAATTTATCAATTACTATGACCCTGTAAAAAAAAAATTATTATTATTTATCCCTGTAAAAAAAAAAAAAATAAAATGAGATCTAGCATCTCAAGGAGAAGCAAATAATAATTGCGTTATCCAATTCAAAAAAAAAAAATTTATCAATTACTAAAAAAACAACAACAACAATCTCTTTTTTTGATTATTTCATTTTTCATAAAAAAGACTTAAAAAACAAATAAATAAACTATTTTAAAAAGCCATCTTTTTACTTATTGTAATCTATTATTTGTTTCGTTTTGAAAATTTTGCCTCGCACAATCTGTCATCTTAAATTTTAATCTAATGCAATTTATATTTATATTTTAATTTATCTTTTATATTTACATTTCAATTTTAATCTTTTTATTTAAATACACTTTTTTTTAATAAAAATTTTTTATTTGGAAATGTCAATTTAAATAAACAAAAAAAAATTAATTTTCCAATTTTTAATTTCCAAAAATACAAATAACAAAATGTTAAATATAGTACAACTTTCAATCAATTAAAGGTTTATCCATTTATATTTATTAATAAAAAAAAAAAAAAATTTTGTAATTTTAAAATAGTTTCATTTTCATGGACTTTTTTTTTTTTTTTATGTTCACAGACTATTAATTAAAATAAAAAAGTAAATTTATTCTTTTTTATTTTTTTTAAATTTATTTAATTTTTATTTTTATTTTATTTTTATTTGAATTGTTGAGTAACCAGGGTTACCCCTTATTTGAAAAAAAAAAAATAAAATAAAAAAAATGAATTTTTTTATTTATTTAATTTATTTTTTTTCTTATTAAATTATCATTTTTCTCCCAATTTAGTAAAAAAAAAAAAAATTAAATAAAAAAAAAAAAATTAAATAAAAAAAAAAAAAATTAAATAAAAAAAAAAAAAAAAAAAATAAATAAAAAAAAAATCAAATTAAAATTTTTTTATCTCCATTAATTTTATTCATTATTAATATTTTTCTTATCTTTTATTAAAAAACAAATAGAAAAAAAAAAAAAAAAAAAAAAAGTTTTTAAAGAAAAAAAATAAAAAAATGAAATTATTATTTTCAATTTTTATTATTTTTATTACTTTCAATGTAATAAAATCATTTGATATTGATTCAATTGATCCATTACATTGGGAGTCTGATGAAGGATTTGATCATCATAAATGTTGGGGAAAAAATAAAAATTTTGGTTATTATACAGGTAAGTAAATATAAAAAAATATATATATTTTATTTTTAAAATTTTACTAATATTTTTTTTTTTTTTTTTTTTTTTTTTTTTTCTTTTATAAATTTAAAAATAGAATTTGCCTTATCTGCTTATAATACATACTTTCCAACACCAAATGGTATCGAACCAGTTTCATTCTTTGAAGGAGGTGTAATTAGTGCAGATTTCAAATCTCAACAAATGTATGTCCATTTTGGATTAGTTGCTGGTAATTCGACTGTTTGGGGTAAATATTGGGGATTTGGTTCAAATAGTACTGAATATGTTTTAATAAATGGTACATGCACTTCAAACAAATTATCATATCCATTCCCACCTTCTGTTCCAAAATTCAAGAAAGTTGGTGAAACTAAAATTGGTCAAATAGGTAAATTTTAATTATATAATTATTTTTATTATTTATTAATAGTTTATTATTATTATTATTATTTACTAATATTTTATTATTGTTTATTAATATTTTATTTTTAAAACTAGATGTTGATGTAGTTATTATGAAACACCAAGAAAAGTATAATAACTATACCAGACAATGCACATTAATTCAAAAAGGTACTTGCACACCAATGTCAAATAATGTTGGTAATATTGATAAATCAAACAAGGGTTTCACTTTAATGAATTTCTACAAATATGAAGGAAAAGCTCGTAAAGATAAATTCCAATTACCATCAGAATGTTATGGTGTTCAACCAAGTGACTCAACTTCATCCTTTAGAATCAATACAAATAATGTTGCTCAAAATGTTCTTGGTCATAATGAAGATGAACCAAATAAAAAACAACAAAAAACATTACCAAAATCAATTCCTTTCCATAATTTATTTTAGTAGAAAATGAATAAATTAAAATTTTAATAAAAACCTATTTTTACATTGTGATTCACCAATTCTAATTGTTAATAATGATGTTGTATTTCTTAAATAACCAATTATATTTATTGTAACACCTTTTGAATTGATTCAATTAATAATTTGTGTTCTTCATATGTTAATCCTTTTGTTTGAGTATTACATTTACAATTACCACTATCATTTGTGTTTACATACAATAAATCTAATTCCACAACCAATATGTTGAATATCAGATATACAAATTACAGTATTACCATTACAAGTGCCATTTGGTGTGGAACAATCGAGTATAATTTATATTTGAATGCAAAGTACTTCTGAAAATGAAAGTAAACCTGATGATATTATAATATCTTTTATACCTTCATTTGCTCTCTTTTTGTGCATTGTAAAACTTTGAAAAATCAACAGTAAATATGAAAAAAAAAAATTTAAAAATAAAAAAAAAAAAAATAAAAAAAAAAAAATCGAACTTTTTTGGAATAAAAAAATTGTTATAACTTTATATTATCTCTATTTTCAAATATAATTTAAAAAATTTAAAAAATCTGGAAACTATGTATTTAATAGAGGATCTTTTTTTTTTTTTAAAAAATTTATTTATTTATTCATTTATTTATTTTATTATTTATGGTTCAAAAAAAAAATTTCTATGGAATTTTCGTGTCATAAAAAAAATTGATCGTTTTGATTTTTTTTTTTTTGATTTTTTTTTTTTATCATTTTTTCTTTTTCATCTTTTGGCCATGGCTTGTCATAAATATTTATATTTTTTATTATCGTTGACCAAGTTTAACTCAATTTTTTTTAGAAGAAAAAAAAAAAAAAAAAAAAAAAAAAAATCAAGTAAATAGTTTATTTCATTTTCAATCCGATTACAATACTATTTTTTTTTTTTTTTTTTTTTTTTTTTAGATCTTCACCTTTGAAAGTTTGTTCAAAAAAATATATTTTTTTTTTACTATATGATTTGTCAGTGACCGAGGTAAATGTTAAAAAAAAAATTGGTTAAAAAAAAAAAATTGAAAAAAAAAGTGAAAAAAAAATATCTAAAAATTTGCGCGAAAAAATTAAATATGCTTTAAAGTAGCTTATTAAGTGTATTTATAAGTGTATTTAATAATTACATTTTTAATGTACTTTAAAGTAGCTTATTAAGTGTATTTTAAAGTATTTTCGGTTTTTTTTTTTTTTTACTTTTTTTTTTTTTTTTCAATTTTTTTTTCTTTTTTTTTTTTTTCTAGTTTTTTTTTGGTATAAAATGCACTAATTTTTTTTTTTTTTGTTATTTTTGTTTCTTTTTAGCCCAAAATGAAATAAAATGGCAAGTAATAATAATAATAGTAATAGTAATAGTAATAATAATAATAATAATAGTAATAGTAATAGTAATAGTAATAATAATAATAATAATAGTAATAGTAGTAGTAATAGTAATAGTAATAGTAATAGTAATAGTAATAGTAATAGTAATAGTAATAATAATAATAATAATAATAATAATAATAATAATAATAATAATAATAATAATAATAATAATAATAATAATAATAATAATAATAATAATAATAATAATAATAATAATAATAACAATAACATTAGTAGTACGAGTGATGAACAAAAAGAAAAACTATTTTGGAAAGTTTTCAGAAGCAAGTATTTATTTGATAAAATTTTCAATAAAATATATGAAATTGAATGGGTTTATTATAGTGATCCATCAAGATATAATGTTGACAATAGATATAAATTTAGAGATATTCATTCATTAGAGTTAATGTTAGATAATCAATTATTCTCTTTAATAAAAAATAAAATTAATCATAATGATTATATTGAAATTACAGTAGCATCAATTACAATTTTATTTGAAAATTCACAAAGCAAAAGCGAATCACCATCATTAGCACCATCATTAGCACCACCATCATTAACACCAAAAATAATTTGTAAAGAAATTAGTAAAGAAGAAGTAGAAGAAAAGAGAAAAGAGTATTTAGAAATCCTTAGATTATTAATGATATATAAAAGAAAAGAACTTGAAAATTGTGGTGATCTTATTGAGCTTGCAGTACAATCGGAAAGTCCAGACGTGATACGATTATTAGTTAATGAACCTTTTAATGTTAGAATTAATCAAAATGTATTTGAAAATTCATTTTCAAACTCAAATTTATCAACAATCAAAGAGTTGGTGAATTCAAATTCAATCAATTTAAAAAACCATGCATTTGAATTGATAAATGAATCTTTTAAAGAGAAATCAATTTATTTAGTTATTGGATACTTTTTTGATAATAATAAAGTTGAAATACTTAAATACCTATTGAATAATGCATATCTTTACACAAAACCAGACCCAACATCTTTTTTACCTCTTGAAAATCATAAAAAAAAGATGAGAATATCCAGAAATGGTCTTTCTTCAATCACGAATCAACTTGAAAATCAAAAACAAAATAGAGTAAAAAGATATAATATTGGTTTCTACCAATTCTTACGTATTCATAATGAAGATGTAATGAATAGAATTATGGATTTGGATTTAGTTTTGGTTATTCCTCAATCAGATAATGATTTTAACCTTTCATTTGAATTAAGAATGGATAGACCTTATGAAAGATTAATGGTTATTCTTAGAGCTCATTTCAAATATAATTTAAATTCACATAATACAACCGAAAGAGATAAATTAATTCAAGAAAGAATCAATTACATTCGTACAAATAATAATGAAAATTTCGATAAATTAAAAGAATTAAGGAAATTAATTGCAATTGAACTTAAACCATTTAATTTTTATTTTTATTATTTTAATGTATATGGTGAACCAATTGAAGAGCTTGGTCCAGTTCCTAACAAACAAAATGAAGAATCTAATAACTCATTAAAACAACAAGAAGGAAATGATGAAGATGATGAAGATGATGAAGATGATGAAGATGATGAAGATGATGAAGATGATGAAGATGATGAAGAAGAAGAAGAACTAGAAGAACCAGAACAACCAGAACAACCAGAACAACAAGAACAACACCAAGAAGAAGATGAAGAAGGAGGACAACCAGGTGAATTAGATATTGATTTATTTTTTGAAGATCAAGATGAACAATATGAATCAGATAATGAAATTCAGAGAATTGATGAAGGTACATTTTCTTCTAAAACATTTTTTCAAAAAACTGAAACAAATTATAAAAAATTGGTTAGATCTGTTTATGAAAAATCATTGAAATATTCAAAAGTAATGATTATTTATTTAAAAGCAATTAAAGAAGGTGATACTGATACATTAAGGAGAGTTGATTTGGAACATGGCGAAGATTTCAATTTCACATTAGAGTTATCATATTATCATCGATTTGAATTACCAATTGATACCATTGACATGATGATGAAACTTTGGAGCTATTTCAATAAATGTTCATTCAAACAATTTAGAAAAAAGTATTTATATTTTGAATTCTTATCAAAGTTTACAATGTTAATACCACCTCCAAAATTAGAACTCACATATAAAGTACCAAAGGTAAAAGCAACCATTTTCATTGCTACTTTTCTTAGAGATAGAAACTTTACAATGGCTGAGCTATTCATTAGAAATCGTTGTCCTTTTACATTATGGGATCAACTTGGTATTCAAGGTTTTTTAGCAAGGGAGAGGTTCCTATTTTTTGGTGTTGACAAATCAATCTTTTATTTTAATAATAATGTTGATCAGATTCTCTATTTATTCAATCTAATGTTTGAAAAATATTCAAATGAAGATGATAAATATAAAATGATTTGTAGACCATATTACACCACCGTTTTCCATCACTTGTATGACACATTAATCAGAACCAATGGCTTGTCAATCGATCAATTGGAATCAATTCGTAATAGCTTGGAAGAGAATTCATTTTTACCTCAAGATAATCTATTCCGTTGTTTCTTTTATCTTAATATAAGATCTCCTAAATTATCAAGATTCATAATGAGAATTCCTGGTCTAAATATAAATTCAAATTATAATACTTCAAATTATAATAATGAACATCCAATCTCTGGATATAGTTTAAGTGAAAACTTTGATACAAGCTTTTTTTCATATGATTATGTTTTAGGTAGATCTATTACTTTCAAAACAACATTAGATCAAATAATTTTCCAATTAATTAAAAAACTATCATTTGAAATTTTCTCGGACACTAATAGAGATTTAAATGTTTATGGTGGTGATTTCGTTGGTCTATCTTTAAATGCAGATTTACAATATAGTTTAGATATTAGAAGAAAAGATATATTTTGGGAATTATTAGATTGGATTGATCTTCATATGGCTAGAAATGAAAATTTAATTATTGATCAATCATATCAATTTAATTCACCATTAGAATCAGTATTACCAACAAGTAAAATTTATAATGGTAAATTAAAAAATTTTATACCAAAAATTACAACAACAGCAACAACAACAACAGCAACAACAACATCAACAACAACAACAGAATCAACAACAACAGAATCAACAAAAAGATCAATAACTGATAAATATTATGAAAAACCAACTCCACGTGAATCATTATTTAAAATTGATTGGAATGAAAGTAATTTAGATGATCAATTTAAACCAGTTCAAAAATTAATTAACATATTCAAATTCTCAAATGAACTTTTATTTTCAATTTGTAAAGTTATGGAAGTTCAAGAAATTGAAAGAATTTTAAGATTCAATACCTATGTTTCAGATTTTCATAATACTATTTATTATTGGGCTGTAAAAGCAAACAGATTCGATATAGTTTCTTTCATGTTTGATAATTTTAACATTCAAATCCATACAAATGATTCCAATAATTATTTAAAAGAAAAATATTTAATTGAAAATCATTTAGAAAAAGTATTTAATTTACATTCATCAAGATTAGATTATTTTGATGAAAAAGATTCAAAACTTCATTTAATTATTTTAAATGATTTAATTTTTTATCTTTGTAAAAGTAAAAATAATATAATTTATAATCAATTTATTAATAATAATAATAATAATAATAATAATAATAATAATAATAATAATAATAATAATAATAATAATAATAATAATAATAATAATAATAATAATAATAATAATAATGATATGTTGGAAATTAGAAGTAAAATAATTCAAGTTGCAATTCCAACAATAAGAAATGAATTTTATCAAAAAAATGAAAATATAGTAGGTGATAGCAAAACAATCTCAAATGAATCACTTTCTTTAGTAATCAAAAATCAACCAGAGAAAGTTAACCTATTAAAATCAATCATTGAACAACCAGAAATTCAATTGCAATTAAAATCGATTCTTAGACAACTTTTAAGAAATGAAAAAGAAAAAAGAGAATCCAATTAAATTTCGAACAAAATAAAATTTTCTCGACACTAAACGACCAAAATGACTTTATCCAAAAAAAAAAATAAAAATAAAAATAAAAATAAAAATAAATAAATAAAATAAAACAAATAAAAAAAAAAAATAGATTGAGGATTACAATTATATTATTTATTTATTTTGTTTAAATCTTTTAATTTTTAATTATTAAAAAAGGTAAGATATTTTTTTTTTTTTTTTTTTTAATGTTTGGATTGGAAATTAATTGGGTAAAGGAATTTAAAGAGACTTCTATTGAATATAATGAACAGTGTTCGTTTATTCTTAATTTTTTTTATAATATGTTTTTTTTTTTTTCTACCCATTTGAAGATACCATATTTCCATTGCAAAAAATGACTAAATAAAAAAAAATTAAATAATACCCCTTTTTTATTTATTAATTATTAATTTTATAAAATACTTTTTTTTTTTTTTTTTTGGGGTAAAAGGGGGGAGGGGTATTGTATTTAATTGTGTGCTTATGGAATAAATAACCATTGTTTATTTTCAAGGGTGTTTATAATAACTATAAAAAATAAAACAAAAATAATTACAGAGATATTGTTTATTTGTTTTAACCAAAAATAAAAAAAAAAAAAAAAATAAAAAATAAAAAATAAAAAATTGTTTTTTTTAAAAAAAAAAAAAAAAAAAAAAAAAAAAAAAAAAACAAAAATTAGTTTCAATACGACTTGAACATCTGATAAAAATAATAATAATAATGTTCAACAATACAAATAATAATAATAATAATAATAATAATGCAACAGCAATACATTTAAATTGTTATAGTAATAGTATAATACAAAAAGATATACAACAAAGGGAGATAGTGATAGTGGATACATTATTTTCATTATGTGGTGGATATATGGTAGCATCGAATAATATAGGATGTATAAATGTGTGGAAATTGGAGGAATCATTACACCCAAATTCAAAACATCAACAACAACTACAACTACAACAGCAACAACAACAACAACAACAACAGCAATATCAATTGCGTCAACAGGCACATTTAGAAAATACACATAAAACAGTGGGAACTTCATTTTCAGAATTTTATAAACCACATTGTACATTTCGTGCACATGCTCCTTATACACCAATAAATAAAATTCATTTTTTTAATGACCAAATATTAGCTTCAGCTGGTGAAAACGATATAAAACTTTGGTCTTGGGAAAAAATTAAAACTATAATTGATTTGAATTTAGAGAAAATACAAAATCAACATTATAATGATGATATAATAAAATTAGATTGGAAATCAATTTATTTAACATGCATAGAATCACCAAGAATCGAAGGTCATGGTGGCCAATTATCAGAGAAATCTGAAATTAATGGTATTGATAGTCACGGTGCTATATTATATTTCGCAAGTGGTAATAATAATGCCTACAGCTATGATTTAACAACTAGTCAAATCATTTCATGCTATAGAGGTCATACAGATTATTTACATACCATTAAATATAATTCTTCATTTTCAAATATAATAACATCTTCTGAGGATTCAACTGTTAGATTATGGGGTAAGTTTAATAATAATAATAATAATAATAATAATAATAATAATAATAATAATAATAATAATAATAATAATAATAATAATTTTTTTTTTTTTTAATATTAATATAATTTTAATTAAATTTAGATTCTAAAAGTGGTCAATGTGTTTCAATATTAAATCCATTTTATAAGATATCATTTGAAGCACCAAATAATAATGAAAAACAATCACAAGACAGTGGTAGTACAATATATAATAACAGTAATAATAATAATAATAATAATAATAAAAATAGTAGTAGAAGAGGTAGTGGTGGTTATACATCAATTTATTCAAATATAACACCATCATTAACAAATAAAACCAATAAATTTGAAAGTAATTTTAATCAATGGTGTGGTCCTTTAGATTTGGATGAAACTGGTAATTGGTTAGCTGTTGGTGGTAGTACTCTAAGTTTATGGTATTTAGGTAAATTAAATACAATGGTATCACAATTACCAGTGGATGAATCAACTTATTCAATAGTTTTTGATAAAGAGAAAATAATAACATGTGGTTCTGCTGGTTATATAAATTATTTCGCTCTAGATGGTAGACCTTTAATGAGAGTACCCTCTTCTTCAAAAATTTTATATTCTTTATCTTTTAATCATCATAAAAGAAATCAAGTAAGTTATTATAATTTTATTTTAATTTTAGTACAATATCATTAAAAAAAAAAAAAAAAAAAAAAAAAAAAAAAAAAAAAAAAAAAAAAAAAAAAAAAAAAAAAAAAATTAAAACCTATATTCTAATAATTATTTTATTTTTTTATTTTTTTTTAGGTTTTGGTTGCAGGTGGTACATCTCCATTCATAAATACATTTATTAATCAAGAGAATATAGCATTTTCATATTATTTTATAAATGATGATTGAAACTTTTAATAAATGAAACATGTGTTTTATAACTATTTTTTTTTTTTATTCTATTTTTAATTTTCATTAAACCCTCTTTGATTTTTTTTTTTTTTATTTTTATTTTTCTATTTTTTTTTTATCTATCTAACCTTGGGGGTGTTTTTTTTTTTTAAAAATAGAACGACCTAAGAACATAGTTCAAAGAAATATATTTTAATTTTATAAATTTTAAATAAATTAAAGATTAAATAAATTATATTTTTAAAAAAAGATAAAAAAAAAAAGTATAAAAAAAAAAAAAAAAAAATAATTTATTATTTATTATTTGTATTTATTTAATAATAAATTAAAAAAAAAAAAAAAAAAGAAAAAGAATGAAATTTCAAACAATATCATTATTTTTAATAATTTTATTTTATTTTATAAACTTTTCATTTTCAACTATTGCAATTGGATCAAAGGATGAAATTACAAAAGATGATTTAATGAAAAAGGTTTATTATTCTATTCGTCCGGATAATAAAGAATGTTTAACTCCTCATTGTGGTGGTTATTTCATTAAGAAATTGAATTCAATTGAAGGTACTGAAGAATCTCAAGAAATTTATATTAGTGAAATGATGTCAAGTAATCCATTATTAAATGCTACTATGATTGGTGAATTAAAAGAAATTCAAAAACAACAACAACAACAACAACCAATTTCAATTATGCCACAATTTTCAATTGTAGTAAGTGGTGAAATTACACCATCTCATTCAAACGATGGATTATATCATTGTTTACATATAACAGATATTCTTCGTGTAATGTCAATACCATCAGAGGATTTTTTAATTAATAAACAACAAAAGGCAACCATTAAACCACAAGAACAATATTACTTTATTAAACCATCACCATATAAATGTAATGGAATTTTAACAGATTGTCCACATTTGGTTGTAATGAAAGCAAATACATTGGAAATTGAATTCTTACAAAGCTATAGCGAATCTTATAGCAGCTCAATTCCAATGTTAGATCAAAGTTGGTTTAATTCAAGATTAGTATCAGAGAATTCAGATGTTAGTGCAATGGTAAAAGGTTTTATTGTAGGTGAGAAATTAAAAATCTCTTATGTTTATTTAAATACCTTTGATCCACCAACAAAATGTAATCCACCAATTCCAAAACGTTGTGATAATTCAAAACCAAATCAAATTCCAGTTTTTACTCGTACCATTGATCGTTGTGTAATTTTCACAGAATGTATTGAACGTGGACCATGTCATTTAGGTGTACCATCTTGTTCACCAGGTTATATTCCATCAATTATTCAAGTTGCTCCAAAAGGTTGTAAAAAATATTATTGTGATCCTGATTTTTTACCAATAACATCAACATTTAATTAAGATTTTTATTCTATTAAATATTTTATTTAAATAAATATAGTTTTATTTTTTTATATAATTAATTTATTCATATTTATCAAAAAAATTTTTTTTTTTTTTTTTTTTTTTTTATTATTAATTTATTTATTTATTCTATTTATAATTTTTATTTTTATTTTGATAAACAAATTAATTATCAGGTACAGGAGCACATGATTCATCTTTTGAAATTTTTTCTAATTAATAATAAGATAATTAACTTCAGCTGGATCACTTAAATGGTAACTATCTTTAACAGATTTTTTACCAACTGAAATATTAAAGATTTTACCATCAAATGTTGGCAATTCACTTGGATGAATATGAGTATCACCAATTAATAAAATTAAATCTAATCCTTTTGGAATTGTGTCTGTTATAACTTTTTTCATTGAGGATAATGGATTTATATTATATGATCTTACACCCTAAAATTTTAAAAAATTTATAATTAATTAATATTATTTTTATAAAAATAATTTTGTTTTTTTTTTTTTTAAAAAAATTAAACTTACCAATGTTTTATCACCAACTATAACATCTAAAGGTAAATTATCTAAATGTAAATGTAATTCACGTGCTTGAATTGAACCAAATATTGGATCAGCATTTCTATAATGCCATGTGAATAACATTTCTTTTTCTTCAAAGAAAGAACCTGGAGTACGAAGAGTGAAATATTTAAAGAGTGGACGAATAGTTTCTTTCCAACTTAAATCCATTGATGGAACTTGTTGTTCCCATTCAGTTGATTCTGGTAATTTAAAGAAACAACCATATTCTGCTGATAAACCAATCTGAATACCCAAAAACCATTCACTAAGAGTTTTCTTATCACGACCACTCAATATGTATACGTCAGTTTTTGGATCATTTGAAAGTATATCAAAACTATTTAATAATTCTTGAGATGGTCTACTTAATTGTGGTACATTATTATAAGGAATTAAAGTTCCATCATATGCAAATATTAATAGACGACGTTTGCTCTGTTTATAGATATCAACCACCTTTTCAATGTCTAACTTTTGAATGGTTACCATTTTATCAGTATTGGAACTTGCTTTATTTAATTCTTTTACAAAACCCAAACCCCAATGAGAAGCAGTATGTTTTGTAACATATTTTAGTAGCATTTGATGTTTTTCTTCACGTTCTTCAGGTGGCATTAACAAAGAATTATGAATTGAATCAGCAACCTCTTCAGTATTCCATGGGTTAATCATAACAGCACCCGATAGTGATTGAGCGGCACCAGTGAATTCAGAGAGAATTAATACACCATTGTTTTCAGTTTGACAAACTATATACTCTTGAGCCACTAAATTCATACCATCTCTAATTGAAGTGATCAAAGCTGCGTCAGAGATATTATATAATGCAGTCAATTCCGATGGATCAACCGATTGAAAAAGGTAATGAATTGGTGAATAACCTATTGAACCATATAAACCATTGATTCTACCGACCAATTCTTCAACTTCTTTTTTCAATTTTTGATATTCTTCAACGTCTTGTCTGGATGGTACAGCAACTTGAATCAATACCAATTTACCCTTCCACTCTGGATACTTTTGAAAAAGTCTTTCAATAGCTTGCAATTTCTGTGGTATACCTTTGATATAATCCAAACGATCGATTCCAATCAATACTTTTGTACCCTCAAATGATTCTTTTAACTCTTTGATTCTATTTTGAACTTGAGTAGTCTTTAACGATTCAAAGAATTTATCCGGATCAATACCAACTGGGAATACACCAACTTGAACGAAACGATCCTTAAAGTAAACTCCATTGGGTGCCGTTTCAAGACCAACTATACGGGTACATGATTTCAAAAAATGACGAGCATAATCGTATGTATGGAAACCGATTAAACAACAGTTCAATATACCCAATAGTATCTCTTTACGACATGGCAATACACGAAAGATCTCTGATGATGGAAATGGAATGTGTAGAAAGAACCCAATTCTTGCATCTGGTTTCTTTTGTTTTAATATCTCTGGTAATAACATCATATGATAATCGTGTACCCATACTAAATCATTTGGCTTCAATATCTCTGCAACTACACTTGAGAATTGTTCATTTGCTTCCACATAGGAATTCCAAATTCTATCATCATAATCGAGATCTCCTGGTAAATAATGAAATAATGGCCAAAGTACTCCATTTGAGAATCCATTGTAATGTTCATTGGCAACCTTTTCCGAGAGGAATACTGGTATACAACTATAATCTTTCCAAAGTAATTCTTTAATCTCTTTTCGATCATCTTCTTCAATCTCTGCTCCAATCCATCCTACCCATATAAAATTTGATTTTAACCCTGATAATGCTGCTACCAAACCTCCACTACTCATCTTACAACTCCATTTACCATTTGATTCCTTTTTAATTGATACTGGTAATCTATTTGAAACAACAATTAATCTACCTGAAAATCCTGTTTCATTCTCTAAATTATTATCATTTTCATTCATTCTTTTTATTATTAAAAAAAATTAAAATTAAAAAAAAAATAATTAGTAAAAAAAAAAAAAAAATAAAAATAAAAAAAAAAAGTATTCCAATTATTAATTAATAATACTTTTTTTATTATAAAAAGAAAATAGAAAATAAAAAATTTTAATTTCTATTATTATAAATTTATTTATATTTATTAAAAAAAAAAAAAAAAAATTAAAAATGAAAAAATTAATTTATTGTATGATAAAAAAAGGGTTGTGTAATTTTATTAAATTAATAATTTAAAAAAAAAAAAAAAAAAAAAAAAAATGTGTGCCAAATTAATGATAATGCAAAATTATTTGAAATTATGATGGACATCTTACAACTTCTTTTGTTTTTTTTTATTTTTTATATTTTTTTTTTATTTTTTTTTTTATTTTTTTTTTATTTTTCTTACCACTCCCATTTTAATGAGATATTTAATCAGTTCCTTGATTTGGCATTAAATTTATTACCCCTTTAAATTTATTTTTTAAATAATAATAAAAATAACAATAAAAAAAAAAAAAAAAAACATTCCGCATTTAATTTCATTTTTTTTTTTTTTTTTTTTTTTTTTCTAATCTCAATCCAAAAAATTAAAAAAAAATAAAAGAAATAAAAAAAACATATAAATTAACTATACAAATAAATATATTTTCAATTATTGAAAAATTACCTGTCGCAATGATGCAAAAAAGCATATTTATTTTTGTTTAATTTATTTTATTATTTTTTTTTTTTATATTTAATGATTGCATGGTTTTTAAATGAATTTTTTAGATTTCTGATAAAAATAAAAAATAAATTTAAATTGAAAAGAAATAAAAAAAAAAAAATAAAAAAAAAAAAAATAAAAAAAAGTGTTAAATCACCACAGTTAACTATTGTGTGTAAAATTAAAAAAATATATTAAAAAAATAAATAAAATAATTTTTTTTTTTTTTTTTTTTTTTTTTTTTTTTGTGGTTAGAATAATGTTTTTTTTTTTTGGTATTTATTTTATTAATTTTTTAATTTCACAAACATCAACCATCCATCTGTACTAATAAATAATAATAAATAAAAAAAAATAAATAAAAAAAATAAAAAAATATTTATTTAAAAATAAAAAAAAAAATATAAAAAAAATAAAAAATATTTATTAAAATGAAATTAAAATTTATTTTTTTAATTTTATTTTTTATAATTGGTAATTCAATTGGAATTAAAATTTCAAAAGAAATAAATAAAATTAAATTAAATGATATTTCAATAGATGGTGAAATTTTATTAAATAAATCGAGTGATTCAAGTAGTAGCCAATCATCAAAAATCATAAACATTTGGCCAATGCCAAAGAAAGTTTTAAATGGAGATATTACAGTTTACATTTCACCACATTTTCAATTTACAACCAATTTAACAAAATCAACAACTTTAAAAAAAGCAATGGACCGTTATTATAAATTAATTTTTACTGAAGATTCAAAATCACATTCAGGTATTTCAATTTTAAATGTAAATTTTTATAATTTATAATTTTTTAATAATAAAAATAATAATAAAAATAATACTAATTATAATATTTTTATTTTTTTATTTTTTTAAAAAAAAGGAAATTAAAATTTTAGTAAAATCAGAAGATGAAACATTACAAATTGGATTTGATGAAAGTTATGAAATTTATATTGATGATAGTGGCGATGATGGTGGTAAAATTATAGCTGAAACAGTGTATGGTGCCATTAGGGGATTGGAGACGTTATATCAAATGATTGGATTTGATTATCAACGTGAATATTATCAAATTAAACATTGTCCATGGATTATTCAAGACTCACCAAGATACCCACATCGTGGGGTGATGTTGGATACTAGTAGACATTTTTATTCGGTAGATGTTTTAAAGGAGTTTATTGAAGCACTTGCCTATAACAAATTCAATGTTTTTCATTGGCATGCTGTTGATTCTCAGTCATTCCCATTGACAAGTACAACATTTCCAAAGATTACCAAAGGTTCATGGTCAAGCCAAGAGATCTATTCAACTAGAGATATCAAAGAGATCATTCAACATGCTAAAGAATATGGTATTCGTGTGGAGTTAGAGATTGATATGCCTGGACATGCCTATAGTTGGGGCATTGGCTATCCAAGTGTTTTGCCAGCAAATTTCAGTCACTCAATTCAGTGTCAACAACCATGTCCTACCGAATGTAATATACCATTGGATGTTTCCTCCAAAGAATCCTATGTGATTGCCATGGGTTTATTAGAAGAGTTCAATGGCGCTTCAATGTTTAATGAATCATTTTTCCATATTGGTGGTGATGAAGTTGCTTATTCATGTTGGAATAATTCTTTAAGAATAGTCGATTGGATGAAGCGAGAGAATATATCAAGTTTTCAAGATGCTGCCATTTTCTTTGAAATTAAAGCAATTGAACAATTGATTCAGTTGGGTAAAACCCCAGTAATGTGGGAAGATGCTTATTTATTATTTGGTTCAAGTGGTATCACTGAAAAGTTGCCTGAAGAGGTTGTAGTTCAAATATACCATGATCCACTATTGGCTTTAAATACAACTAGAGATGGTTATAAAACTTTACAATCACCTTATTGGCCATACTATTTAGATAATCCATCAGTTGATTGGGAAAAAGTTTATGAATTCGAACCTTCAAATGGTATACACGAAAAAAGACTTCGTCTACTATTGGGTGGTGAAACTTGTATGTGGTCTGAATTGGTTGATGCAAGTAATTTATTTGCAAAAGTTTTCCCACGTGCTTTTGCAACAGCTGAAAGACTTTGGTTTTCTATAGAAAATTCAAATTCAACAACTTTTGCAAAACCCCGTTTAGAAAGATTCCGTTGTTTTTTATTAGAAAGAGGCATTGGTGCTGCACCTTTAAATTCAACTTCCCCTGATGATCCAAACTCATGTTATTCATCCTAATTAATTAATTAAATTTATTTATTTTTATAATAATAATAATAATAATAATAATAATAATAAATAAATAAATAATAATAATAATAATAATAATTTTTTTTTTTTAAAAAAATGAAATAAAATAATTGCAGTTTATAAAAATAAAAATAAAAATAAAAATAAAAAATAAAAATAAAAATGTAAAAATTGATTTAAACCCCTTATTTTTTTTTTTTAATTTTATTAGTATAAAAAAAAAAAAAAAAAAAAAAAAAAAAAACCCCCCATCTTTATAATTAAAAAAAAAAAAAAAAAAAAAAAAAATGATAATTTTAAAAAGGAATATAGTTTTTTTACTTATAATAATTATTGTTTTAGGTATATTTATAGCAACATCAATTGAAATTAAAAATTATAAATTATCACTAAATCAAAATAAAAATGAAATTTCAAAAAATCCACCAATTTGGCCAGCACCGTTCTATGGTCAATTTGGTAATAATTCAATATTAATTTCAAAAGAATTTAATTTTACAATAATATCTGATTCAACATTATTATTAAATAAAACTTTATCAAAATATTATAATTTAATATTTACTCAAGATAATTTAATTAATTCATCATCAAATACTTTAAATGTATGTATCAAATAATAATAAAAAAAAAAAAAAAAATATATTTTTCTAATCTCTTTTTTTTTTTTTTTTTTTTTTTTTTTTTTTTTTTAAGAAATTAAATATTAATTTAAAATCTAAAAATGAAATATTAAAATTTGGATTTGATGAAAGTTATAAATTAATTATTAAAAATAATGAAAATTCAAAATTAGAAGGTAATACAGTATATGGTATAATGAGAGGATTAGAAACATTTTATCAATTAATTAAATATAATTTTAGTGATAATTCATATTTTATTGAAAATTGTTTACCATTAATTATAAACGATAAACCAAGATTCCCACATCGTGGTGTGATGTTGGATACTAGTAGACATTTTTATTCGGTTGATACCATTTTAAAAGTTATTGAATCATTAAGTTATAATAAATTCAATACTTTACATTGGCATATAATTGATTCTCAATCATTTCCATTATCAAGTAAATCATATCCAAATTTAATTAATGGTGCATGGTCAAAAAGTGAAATTTATTCGTATCATGATATTAAAAGAATTATTAAGTATGGTAAAGAGAATGGAATTAGAATTCAATTAGAAATTGATATGCCTGGTCATGCTAAAAGTTGGAGTGTGGGCTACCCGGATTTACTGCCTCATGGTTGGAATGATTCGACAACAACGATCAAATGTCCGGACTATGACGTGCCGTTAGACCCTTCCTCGCCACTATCACTACCAATCTCATTTGGATTATTATCAGAATTCTCTGGCACAGATTATGGCTATAATCCAAATTATGATGATAAATCTAATAATTTATTTAATCTTACAGTTGATGATTTATTTCATGTTGGTGGCGATGAAATTGAATATCAATGTTGGAATAATTCAAAGAGGATTAAAGACTGGATGAATGAAAATAATCTAAAGACTTTTCAAGATGTTGCAAAACAATTTCAATTGAAAATCATTAAACAATTATTAAAAATTGGTAAAATTCCAGTATTGTGGGAAGACACTTTTCAATTGTTTTATAAAGATTTACCAAAAGATGTTATTGTGGAAATTTATCATGATCAATCAACCGCTATCAATGCAACTAATAATGGTTATAAAATAATCTCATCGATTGCTAGATATTGGTATTTAGAATACTCTTATTCAAATTGGATTCGTGCTTATAATTTTGAACCAACTTTAAATATTTCAAAATCAAATATTCATTTGGTTTTAGGTGGTGAAGGTGCAATATGGAGTGAATCAATTGACTCAAGTAATTTATTTCAAAAATTATATCCAACTTCTTCTGCTATTGCTGAACGTCTTTGGAGTCCAATTTATTATACTAATTTATTAAATGCTAAATCACGTTTACAATCATTTCGTTGTTCATTATTAAAAAGAGGTATTAATTCTGCTCCTTTAAATAATTCTTCACCATTATCTGCTTTTTCATGTTATAATTCTTAAAAATAATAATAATAATAATAATAATAATAATAATAATAATAATAATAATAATAATAATAATAATAATAATAATAATAATAATAATAATAATAATAATATAATAATTATAATTTATAAAAAATAAAAAATATTATGATAATTGTAAAAAATTTAAAAAAAAAAATAAAAAATAAAAAAAATAAAAAAATATAAAAAATAAAGTTTAATTGAAACTAAAAAAAGTTTTCATTTAGATTATTCATATTATTAATATCTTTTTTTTTTTTTTTTTTTTTTTTTTTTTTTTTTTTTTTTTTTTTTCGTGTTATTATTACCAAAAAAAAAAAAAAAAAAATTAAAAAAAAAATTAAAAAAAAAAAAATATTATTAATAATTAATAATCACTCAAAGATATAATAAAAATGAAGATTAAAAAAAAAAAAAAAAAAAATTTGTAATCTCATTTAATAAATTTCTATTTTTGTAAAAAAAGAAAATGATGTGAACAAAAGAAATTCAGATAAAAATAAATTTTTAAAATATTTTCACCAAACCAAAAAAAAAAAAAAAAAAAAAAAATTAAAAAAAAATTAAAAAAAAAAAAAAAAAAAAAAAACCCAATCGCTATTACTCTCATTATTTTCCAATAATATTACTTTTTTAAAATAATAATAATAATAATAATATTCATACTCACCCCTTAATAATCACAATGATTTAGAAAATATATATTGAATTCAAATAATAAATAACGATATCAATAAAATATTAAAATTAATAAAATAAATAAAATAATAAAAAAAGTTATTAAAAAAAAAAAAAAAAAAAAAAAAAAAAAAAAAAAAAAAAAAAAAAAACATTTCAAAAATAAAAATAAATACAAACATAAAAACAAATAATTAATAATTACAATATCTTTTTATTAAAAAAATTATACATATACAAACAAAGATGATGACAGAATTTGGTAGTGCAATGACTTTAGTCACAGGTTTAGTGGCATATGGAGCTTATGTTAAATCAAAGAGGCAATCTAATCATTATTTATTGAAAACCAATAACAATTTTGATGTAGAAAAAGAGAATTTCAATTACAATAATAATAATAATAATAATAATAATAATAATAATAATAATAGTAATAATAATGATAATAATAATAATAATAATAGTAATAGTAATAATAATAATAATAATAATAATAATAATAATAATAATAATAACAATAATATTAATGTATGTAAATTTAATTCTTATATATATATAATACATTTAAATACATATTCATCATACTAATTTAAAATACAACAATTACATATGTAATAGGATAAACAAATTAATGGTACTAATATTTTCGATTCTAATAATCAAATAAAAAGGCGTTTATTTGATTAAATTCTAAAGGGGTACTCTCCCCTCTTTTAAACAAAAAAAAAACAAAACAATATATATAATATTATAAAAGTAAAACAAACAAACAAAAAAAAAAAAAAAAAAAGCGCAAATGTAAATAGAAACAATAAAATTAAAAAATATTATATTTAATTAAATATAATTTTATTTATTCAATTTTTTATTCTTATATTTTTGGTTCTTCCTTTTCTTCTTGTTCATCTTTTTTATTTTCTTCTTTATTTTTAATTAAATTACATTGTCTATCATAACCATGTTTTTCAATATCTTTCCAAGTTTCGGCGGGTTCAGAGATAGTTTGCATATAATACATTTCCATGAAACCTTTAATTGTTAATCGTTCATCAAAACAATCAAAACATTCTTTAATTTCAGAGACTGATGCTTTATCAAATGGTTTACCATTGCAACCAATTGCAAAATCATCTAATTCATCATCTGATAAACATTGATCACCATCTTTATCGTATCTTGAAAATATTTCTTTTAATGCTTCCTCTGCTTTACTTGAAAAATAGCCATCTTCTTCATCAATTAATTCAAAAACATTTATCTTTTTACCCATCTTTTTTTTTTTTTTTTTGATTTCCAATAATTACACAAAAACGAAGATAAAGAAAAAAAAAAAAAAAAAAAAAAAAAAAATTAAAAAAAAAAAAAAAATAAAAAATTAAAAAACGAAAAAAAAATAAAATAAAATAAAATAAAATAAAATAAAATAAAATAAATAAAGTATTATAAAAATAAAAAAATAATAATATCTTTGAAGGATGTATACCTATTGTTTTTAATTTTTTTTTTAAAATTTTTTTTTTTACTTATTTACTTTTAATTTTTTTTTTTTTTTTTTTTTTAATTTGGAATAACAGTTTCAATTAATAATGGATTACTAATAGTTCTTATTTGTGTTTTTCTAACTGGGTGACCTGAAAATAAACAAGCTTTGAATGTATTTGTATAGATTTTGCTTTTAACGTAGGCAGTTGTATCTGGTTTTGCTCTTGGGTGAAATTTTACTTTACCATTACCTTTTTTTAAACTGAATCTTTTTACTGCTGATGATTTTGTTTTAATACAATAACTACTTGCTACTTTTGTTCTAGTTACATTTAATATCTAATAATAATAATAATAATAATAATAATAAACAATAATAATGATAATAATAATAAAAATAATAATAATAATAAATAATAAATAATAAATAATAATATTAGTAAATAGTTTAATAAATATTAATAATTTAAATAAATTATTGTTTGATATTATATATGTATGTATTATTTATTGATTTTTACATTAACATTTTCATATAATCTTGAAAAATTTAATCTAAGATTATTAAATAATGAATTCATTTTTTTTTTTTTTTTTTTTTTGTGAAAGTGATTGCCAAACAATGAAAAATAAGAAAAAAAAAAAAATGAAAAAAAAAAAAAAAAAAAAAAAAAAATTGAAAAAATCATTTTCGCATTTTTACAAACCTGTTATCATTTATCACAACAAAAAAAAAAAAAATAATAATAATAAAAAATAAAAAATAGAAAATAAAAAATAAAATAAAACTATTATTGGAATTCCCAAAATTTTAATCATTAAGATAAAAAAAAAAGTATTTTAAATAATAACATGATTTTAATATTTTTTAGATTTTTTTATTTTTTTTTTTTTTTTATTTTATTATATTGATCTGTACACAATAATAAAACAGCCAAAAAAAAAAAAAAAAAAAAAAATTGAAAATAAAATAAAAAAAAAAAAAGGAAAATAATAATTTGTTAATCAACAGTTTTTAATATTTTCTTTATTTTCATATTAAAAAAATGATTTGTACTGTTATGATTATAATGGTGGCAAGTAATGATTTCGAAAATCTATTATTATTACCATTACTGTAATGTTGATTTAAAGGTTTTGATTGTTTTGGATAATCATTTGATAGTATATAATAAAATTTCAAAATATTTTCATTTGTACATCCATTTATCGTAATTTTAATTAATAATCCTGTATTTTCATCATGATATTTACCATTATTATTATTATTATTATTATTATTATTATTATTATTATTATTTTTATTATTATTATTATTATTATTATTATTATTATTATTATTATTATTATTATTATTATTATTATTATTATTATTATTATTATTATTATTATTATTATTATTATTATTTCCTTCCAATTTACAATATAATTTATCATTTGTTGAATTTAAAAATTTACAATCATTTTCACCAATTTTTATTATTATTATATTATTATTATTATTATTATTATTATTATTATTATTATTATTATTATTATTATTATTATTATTATTATTATTATTATTTTTGTTTGTATTTGATAAGAATGAACCATTTATTATAATTATTCCACCAGATTTCTTTAAAACACTATTGACTTTTTTTGGAATTGGATTTATACAGAATGAATAAATTTTATCAAGTGGAATAGAATCTACAATTAAATTAATATTCATTTTACCAGGATAATATGTTTGATTATAAATTTCAATTCTTGAATGATTTTCTACAATTTTAATATTATTTTGATTAATTGTATAAAAATTATTACCATTGTCATTATTATTATTATTATTATTATTATTATTATTATTATTATTATTATTATTATTATTATCAGTAGTTGTTATTATTAATTTAGTTTTATTATTTGAAAAGTTTTCACCAATAATTGTAATTGTATCATTATTTAAATTATCATTATTATTGATTATTATTGAATTAATAATTGGTGATGCAAATGAAAATGAAATATTGTTATTTTTATGTAATGAATTATCATAAAACCAAAAATTATTTTTACCAGAACCTTGATTGAAATTAATGAAAATCTTTGTAATGTCGTAATTTGGATTATTAAATTCAGATTCATTTAAAATTATTTGTGTACCAAAATTAGTATGAAATTTATATTCTTTAAAAATTCTTAAAAAGTAACCACTTATTAATGTTGGTCCACCTTTAGTTGGAGGTCTAAATTCATTTACTTTGTAAGGCTTTGGTACTGGTAAATTGTATGATAGTTTTTTATTACACTCAGTTTCATTGGTAATTGGCGACGTTGCACAATATGTTGGTTCAATTGAATAGAATCTACTCATTAAATGGTTGATATTATTGATTTCACAAATTCTTTTATTTTCAATCAATTGACATTCAAATATTAAATATTTATTTACTATTGAATTTTCAACAAATTCAAATTCATTGTTAAAAGTATCCAAATGAAATGTCCAATTTGTAAAATAGGTTGAATTGATTGGAAATTCATATCTTATATAATTTTCTGTATAATTTAATACTTTAAATTATTAAAAAAAAAAAAAAAAAAAATAAAAAATAAAAAAAAAAATAAAATAAAAAATAAAATAATTAATAATAAAAGTAAAATGTGTTACTAATATTATTATTATTTTTTATTCTTTATGTTTAAATTTTTTAATTATTTTTTTTTTATTTATTTTTATTTTTTTATTTTTTAATAATTTAACTTACAAATTGGGCTTGGTGTATTGACAAAGACAAATGAAAATGATTTTGAAATTAAATTAAAAATTAAAAAAATTGATATCAAAATTATTTTCATTTTATTATTTTATTTTATTTTATTATTTTTTTAAATAAATAATTATTTATATATATATTTATTATTTATTATATTTTTACTTTATCAATTTATTTTTTTATTTATTTATTAATTTTAATATTTAAATAAATAAATAATTTTTTTAATTTATTTAATGTTTTTTTTTTTTTTTGGAAAATTTTGAAAATATTCAAGAGTTATAAATTAAAAAAAATAATAATTAAAAAAATAAAAAAATAAAAATAATAAAAAAAAAAAAAACATCATAAATTAATCATCCATAGCAAAAGTCAGTTGAACTAATTTTAATTATTATTATAATGAACCAAATCAATAATTAATGTGGTTACATTTTTTTTTTTTTTTTTTTTTTTATTTCTCCTTTTTTATGTATACTCGATAATGTGATTTGTACAAAACGAC